>NW_009708582.1:12648-17296 GCF_000703405.1 Apaloderma vittatum | reverse complement strand
TTCCCCGGCGCCCCCTCGCCCCGGCCCCGGCCCCCCCCCTGCCATGACAGTCCACGAGTCCCAATACTAGCAGAAACACCTGCCAACCTTTTATTTTACTGTCAGTAACTGATTACTTCAGGCAAAGGAAATAATCCCTTGCAGCCATCCAAGAAGTTTAAAACAAGGACTTTCACTCTTAAAATTATGGAGCAGAAACTAAAGAAACAACTCAGTTAGTTAGTGTCAGCAGCTAACTAATGCAATTCTTACAAAGGTGAAGTGAATAGAGTTTCTCCTGCTCTCTAAAGGCTGCAAAGACAATCTACCTTAATGAAGAGGTGCTGGAAAGCAATTTGGAGCCCACGCAGCCCTGGAGTGGCAGAGCTCTGCAGGCGAGTTCCCGCCTGGCTGTGCTGCTGCCATCTGAGCTCAGAACTATTCCTGCTCTCAGCAGCCCCTCGTCTCCCACTTCACAACCCTTGCTGCTTTGCTCTGGCTCTCTTCTGCTCCACAGTACGTAGGTAAAGCGTCGGGGGCTGATAACCCTGCACCTCTGCAGCAGTTACATGGAAGGGTCTCCCCTCATCCCCAGCCAGAGCCACAGGGAAGGGTTTTTTCTGCCTTAGCTGCAATACATTTCTGAGAAAAGGTGAATAAATATTTATAGGCCTAAATGCTCAGAGGTGCAAACATTCGAGTCGTGCAAATGTCACAGAAGGTGGCACAGTCGATGCAGATCCCTGAACACCACCCAACGGTGCAGGCAGATCCTGCTTTTGGTAACACAAAGAACGAACATTGACTGCTCTGACTTTCAGAGGCTCCTGGAAAGTATTTTGCACAGACCAAGCTCCCACCCTAAACATCAGATCACAGTACTTCACATACATGCCCACATCAAAAAGATTTGAGAAGGCATCAACTACAGCATGGATTGAAGAAGTGTTGTCTACTGAAATACTGCTCTGTACCTCCTGTTAGGCATTACATTGTGCAACCCGTGCATGTTCAAAAGCACTTTCTACCTCTGCAGAAAGAGTACCCTGGAGTTGGCTATCACAGAACTGAAACAGCACATCCCCAAAATTGCACAAAAATGCAGGGTGTGGCGTTTACTTTACTTGAACTTGTCATTTTGAAGATAGAGGTCTCAATTCTAAGATGGAAAAATCATAGGCACTGCAAAGGACAATGGTCATTGTACAAACATAAGAAAAAAAAAGTCAGTAATTGCATTTATTCAGTGAACAAGCAAAAAAAGAAAAATCTGTGTCCTGATAAGTGACCTCTTTCATGCTATTGTGTTCTCTGAGAGCTTCAAGTGTTTGTGCTGTGGCTTAAATAGTTACTAGATTCAGGGTCCAGTTTGCACTGAAAAAACACAATCATTTCTTGTTTTGTGCATTAATGGAAAGGGGAGAAATCAATCCGATCAGCTTTGGAAAGGAATTTGTAATGCAACATACAATAACGTGCTGTCGCTGTGTGAAAACGAGCCATAAATAACATGGGAAAATTAAGCAAAATCCTTTCCCCACTTACTTGCATCTTAGGCCACATGCAGAACCACTGCTGACATCAAGAGATTCATTGTTTCCAATCTGTATGTCCTGGGGCTTTTGAAGTTGAGGACTTTTAAATTACTGCCAATTAATTGCACTATTTGTATTCCTGGTAGATCTAAAGCGAGATTTAGTTACTGAGTTTTTAAATGATGCGAACAAGTGTCAGAGCCTCTTGTTCCCTCCCCCTCCCCCAACTGTCTAACTTATGCATGCCATTTATTTTAATTATTTAACCACATTTGAAGAGCACACTAAATAACATACTTCTGAATAAATGACATAAGTGCTCAGGAACTGCTTATGGTGCTGGCCTCCCTGTCAAACGGTGCTGTCATGACTCCAATCCAAGAAGCCCTACTAGTAAAATATAATTTGAATGGGTATATTGAGTTTTCTCCACAAATTTCCAGGACCTGTTTGGAGTGTGGGCCCCACGCTGAAGGACGTGCCCCCCATTTTGGACAAAAGTGGTGACAGACACAGGGATGGGCTGTGGCACAGAGTTGTTGAGGTCCAACAAAGAGTTCCTGTTGCACTGAGTAGGAGCTGGGCAGAGCCCAGACAACATAATCCCCAAAGCTGCATTAAAAACACACCCCAACAGAAGAAACATTGATAATTCAGTTGTGGTTCTCTCCCTCCTCAAGGCCGATTCCAGAATTTGGGAGCTTCCTCCAAGAGCACACAACTACTGCACTCCCTGCCTTGGGAAGCCCAGGAATCCTTGCTGTTGTATTATGGTGGTGGGGCTGGTTTCGTGAGGCTTCTTTTGTTGTTCTTTCTAAGCTCACTTCTGGAAAAAAGCCAGCGCTATTTGCTTCTTGGGCAGAGAATATGGAATTACTGTAAATTATATTGAAAAATTAGATTCATTCACTGCTGTGATAATTGATCTCCCAATCTGTCTCGGAGAGTTAGCAGCTGGTAAGAAAATAAAATGCAATTTAAATTTTCATTTATTTTTAAAAAAAACACTTTAATCCAAGCGTGGCAACAAATAAGGGGAAGAGGAGAGAGCAAGTTTCTTATTTGCCAGTTGTAATATTAAATACTGATGATAAGAAAACCAAGCACGAGATGATTGTACAGGTATTTGAGAAATTCACAGCACACTGGCATTAAGCACCACATACACCGCAGGTGAGTTTTATGCACTTACAAGTAATTACGTGCAATTGTACCTCAGCCCTACAAAACGGATTATGGACAAGGACTTGCGTGGAGTAGAACCTCTCTATTGGGCTGTCACTCTGTTAGAAGAGCTGGTGTTGATGTTGCCAAATCAATATTCCACAAGTGATCCCAGGATTCAACTCCTCTAGAAAAGCCTCTAGAACTGGGCCCATCAAATTCATTGGCAAGTTTTGAGTGTTTTCAGTCCAGGCCCCCAAAGAGAAGAGAGTCAGCTCCCAAACCTGGCATTCAAGGCTGATGTTGTTGCTAAGCCATGTCAGTCTGTTCTTCAACCACATCACACACTGCAGATGGAGACAGGATTTGATTTTTTCATTGAGCCTAGCTTCAAGCAAATGTGTTTTTATCTGCTGGGAAGGAAGGAAAGAACTCCATAATTCACAGTAACTTGCTAAGCCATGTCAGTCTGTTCTTCAACCACATCACACACTGCAGATGGAGACAGGATTTGATTTTTTTCATTGAGACTAGCTTCAAGCAAATGTGTTTTTATGTGCTGGGAGTGGAAAGAAAGAACTCCATAATCCACAGTAACCCAATAACTTGCAAGGTGATCGGCCAAACAGTGTTTCCACTGTTGAAAAATCTCATGCTGTCATCAGTGATGAAGTAAGAGTGGTAATCCTCCTTCCCTGGCTGAAATGGGCCATCAGGAGCAAAGGAATGGGCGTGAAATCCCAGATAATGGTGTAGGGTTGATGGGAAGATCCTGATCGGAGCCAGCTCAGTCTGGCAGCTCCATTTCAAAACAACAGATAAACACAATAAGCTCTTAAGAGTTGTCAACCCCTGAACATGCAATATGGAGCAGCTTTTACGTTATCTTCCTCCAGCCCACAGGGGATGTGAAATTTGGAAGGAAGCTTTTGGAAAGACACAGTTCTCCATTCAGCACACCGGTGGAGAAAACAGAAGGCTTGACCCTGACATTCAGTTCAGTAAGTCAGACTGAAATTATTTCACTGGTAATTCACGACTATCAGAAGAGTATAATTCATCCCTGTTGTACTAGAGACTTTGATACATCCCGAAAGAAGTTATTAGCTGGCGTGGTCAACTCTTCTAATGACAGCTGTAAATAGTATCATAGAAATAATAAAAAAAAGTGCAGAGAACCTCAACTTATCACTAAAATTAAACCTGACAGCACAGTTAGGGTTAATCAGCCTCAGAATTAAAAAGAATTTTCTTTCACATTTGTTGCAGTGCTGAGGCATTTGCACAGAGTACCCGCACAGTATAGCAACAAGAGGTGTTCACATACCTTATAATATATCCACAAGCACCCAGGCAGGCCAAGTGTGTTTTTTCTTTTCTCTGCTAACCTTCACCTCCAGAAGCTAAACTGCCATCTTACTTGCATGATCATTCCCTTCTGCTACAGCGTTTTTACTGTAGTTCAGTAGGTTAAGATCATTTTTATTATTATTCCCACTATTTCCGATTTGCATGCTAATAGTATCTAGGAGTTCAAATCTCAATTAGGAGCCCACACAGCCAAGAGACACACAATTCATTCCGAGGTTGTAAATGTGTTAATGTACTTCGACTCACAATGAAGGGCAACTCATCACATGACAGTGTATTTTCTTATTATTAATTTTGTGTCACTGAAAGGCTTCACAGCAGTTGGTTAAGTTAAAAAGCAGTCAACCTATCAAGTGATGTGCATTATCATTGTTATGGATTTTATATTTCCACCTTAACAAAGCTACCTAGGGCCTTACAGCAAGGCCTTTTTCTTTTATAAATTCAAACAAAATTCAGTAAGTCTTGGTCCGTCAACACCTCCCCAATAGGCTTTTCTTCACCGCCACTTCGGACAGAACAAGCCCTGTAAAACTGCAATAAAAACACCGGATTCATCAAGCCAGTCCTGAGCCAGAGCAGCAGCGAGTGGGCTAAAC
>NW_009708582.1:0-12617 GCF_000703405.1 Apaloderma vittatum | reverse complement strand
ATTCCTGCTCATCGTCAGCTGCTCACACCACCTGCAATCACATCATCACAACCTCACACCCCAGGTTCTTATCCTCACGTTCCCAGTTCTGCTCTGCCCCTCTCTACAACTTTGCAAAAATCCTGTTGTGCCACGAAAACGGGACCCTCAGACCCAAGGGCAGCGGTGAGCTCCCAGCCACCGAAACAACAAATCCTAACAGCAGAGGGGGAGTTTTGCTGGGTGAGGGCAGGGCACACTGATCATCTCTTTCTGCTTATTTATGAGGGTTTATTAATGGTGTCAGTGGGTTATTCTGACATGACTTCAGGGCCCGGGCTTTGTCTCCCAGTGCAGTGACACCCACCACCTCAGCAGCAGCTGACACACAAGAGGTTTTCTGTTCTCCCTCGCTGGACTCAAGTGGCTGCGACAACAACCTGAAGGTAATTATCCAGCAAGGTCAGTGCACCATGGAGCGCAGGAGAAAAAGAAGTCATTTCTCACTCCACTATTGCTCTAAGGCCACAAGGTTAAACAATTGATGAAAAACCTCTGCAAGCCGTTTTCCCCTTTCCCCTTGCAGACCCTCATGCATTTGTGATTTCCACATCCTCCACGAGCCAGACAGCATTTGGATGATGTTTATTACATCTTGGGGAGGTAATAAATTGGCAGTCTAATACAAGATGCATCAGCATGATCGCAGCTCGCTGTCATATGACAGCTACAAGGAGAGAAATGGAGTAAGAAAGCTTCTGAAAATTTATGTGTAACTGCCACTAAGCAAAGAAACCAGGCCTCCGGTGATATCATATGGCAATTTAACGAGCATTACAGCACAAGGAGGCTCCGGTACTGGAAAGGATTTAAGTCCCACCTTAACCATACACAACTACTGCTTCCAAAAGGCATCGGAGTGAGTCACATCCTTGGGACCAGGGGCTGCATTTTCATTGCAGATGGAAGAGCTGAGGCCCCTCCCACCAGCCATCACTGAAGAACTTTAAAAATGGTGATAACCAGCAGGTACGGCTGGCCTGGAGCAGCACAGCCACTTCCTAACAGCAGCTCTCCCAAGGTTTCTTACTGAATTTTGGCACCCGCCCTGCTGTGAGCAACGAAAACAATCCGAGCATCGCTGTGCTCACCCAGACCTTTGTGATCATTAGCTCTGCACTGACTCCACATTATTAAACAGAATTCAAAGAAAACTTCTTAATCGTTGCTTATTACTATGGTAACACCAGGGAGGCAAACAGGATTATGCAAGGTCCTACACATGGCTGAGGGAGAGATCTCCTGTCACCGAGTGCCTCAGAGCTGAACTGGTAAGTCAGTAAGCCAGGGCAGGGGAACAGAGAGAAAAACCTTGCCCAGGGTTTTCCCTGCTAATTAGCAACTCACCAATTAATACTGCAGAAGTACCTAGAAGCCCAAATCTTGCAGTGAACCCCTGGGCTTGATGCTGTGCAAAACACAAGGGAGGAAGGCAGCTTTCTTTGATAAAGAATTTTGCTTTCAGATAAACCACATAACAAGGAAGCTGAGAGTCATCTATTTAAGGTACAAAAAAGTAGCACAAGCTACCACAACCAAAACGAGACGTGCGAACGAGTGGAACACGAGTGGTCCCACAGCAAGATTCATCTTGCAGTAAACGGACAGTTTCTAGCTCCTGAAATTAAAGAGAGGGAAGTTACCCCAAACTACACATCACACCAGCCGACACTGCTAACTTCCCCTTAAAACCTAGCCTCATGCTGTCCCTGCGGGGCACGTTTGTGTCAGCACAGAAGTCAGTCTGCTACCCTTATTTCTGGACCTGGTTTTAGATCAGAGCCTTGAAGCAGCTCTTCTTGCATTATCGCATGGGGAGAAAGGGGGAATAAAAATCCTTTTGTATCATTACAAGGAAGTTAATTAATTATTCAGCAGATAAAGTAGAACATATAGGAAAAGACTCCTTCTCATCATCACTCCTTGAAGCATCCTGTCTATATTGTTAGGAAATGATGTATTTGTGCCAGGCTCACTCATAGGGATTGTAATTTCAGCACATAAGTTACCCACCGTCATGTGTACTCAGTACAGAGGAACAGCTGCAGAGGTGCTAAACATTTAAACAAATTTTGTTAACAAGTTTTTCTTCTCTCGATGATCCTGTCCCCTTTTTTCACCTGCTGGTGGCAGAGTGGGAGGATAAGGGCAGCTGTACTAAGGAGTTGCCAAGTGCAGATATATATATTTATTTATTACAGAAAGCCATGCCCTAACACATTCCAGGTTAACTCTTGGAACTTATTCATAGGTTCTGTCATAGGGAGACTAGTTTAATGGTGCAAGAAATATGTATATAAAAAGCTGTATACATTCTGCTTTCCTAGTGATAGAGACATTATGGTCCATCAAGTAAGTAAATTAATTTAGTGTATGTGGAGGAGGAGGAGGACAGAAGTGAAGGAGAATTCCCCTTGTGAAACTCAGTATCCAAGCACCAAGCTTCTTTTATCTTTACCCTTGTACAGCTTCTGAGAGTTTTCTGAAGTGGCCAAACATCTACAAAGTGTTTGTAAGACTGTGGGAAGGATGGGATGGCACCTCTTCTCCCTCAAGTTAGAATAGTTCTTCCATGCATAACTTGTACTCAACCCAACAAGGGGTTCCCAAACAAGGGATTTCTTCACCCCAAAAAGATATTTGTCATATTCCTCCCTGCTACTTCACCATTTCTTCTCAGGCTCCAAACACACAGATTATCTTTATTCACCTTGCATCTTTATTTTGGAGATGGGTCACTTCCTTCAACTATTTCTCACGAACATCCTCCAAGCACGTTTGGATGCCAAGAGCTCTTATCAAAGAGCTGTCAGAAGCTGTGCTTGAACAGTCCCAAGCCAGAAAGAACGTGTGGATCCCGATCTAAATCACTGATGACACGAAGGGTGTGTCTGCACTTCTTTTGCATTGGCCATCATCTCCTAGGACCCACTCAGATTCCCCACATGGTCAGCATTGCCCATTCCTGACCCTAGGTCATAGCATCAGCGTAACTAAAATAATCCTCTGGAACAATATAAAAAGCTCTTTGGCATTTCATAGACCTATTCTCACTCTATTAGGACACCAGGACTTTGAGCAGGGCAAGCAGGGAGCATAAAAGGGGATGTGACAATCCGTGGCTTTGTGTAACAAAAGCGCCGTTTACTTGAGCAGTGGGGGAGGGAATCTCGTTAGGAAACCAGATAATCCAGAAGCTAGTGCTAATAAGTTATTGACTTTCCTACAGTTCTTCCAGTACCAGCTGATGGCTTCCGGTAATCACTTTGCTTCCATATTCACAGAGTCCAGCTGTGTCTCTTCGAAGAGCTCATTTATGGCAGTTCGCGATAATGGGATATTTTTGCCACGTCAGCTTTTGCACAAAACATAAAAATCCCCCGATTTATTGCCCCTTGCTCCCACTGCTCACAAAAGAGGGAAAGCAAGCCATAAAAGTGTGTCTCTTTCACATTTAGGTGAACATGACTCCTCTCCTGTGTTTGTATCAAGCTCCCTGCCAAGCACAGAGGAGCCGCACGCCCTTTCTGCTCCGTTGGAACCGTTTGATGAAGCACAGACAAAGCATGGATGCAGCAGGCAGGATGCTAGCCTAGGAGCTGTGAAATGTTATTTCTGTTGCTGTCTCTGACTCCAAGCTGCTCTTTGTCCTGGTCAAGTCACATAATTGTATTTATGATTCCAAGCACAACGGGCCAGATCTACATGGCACTATGTGACAACCGCAGCTGGAGTTGACACACCACAGAGGCTTTCAATTAGCTAGCTTGAGCACAGCCAGCAGATTAGTGTTTGGAAGCACTGGTTCTAAGGTTTACCTGGGTTATATTCAGGGCAATTATCTGAGCTGCACTCCATGTTAGCAGAGCAACTGCTAGCAGACGAGATCCAAGCAGCAGCCACCTCTAATAGCAGTGCACACCACAAGTTCTTCGGGACTCTCACGCTGTGTTTCCAAAGCACCTGGTGTAACGACATGTTGATCCAAGGAGGGCTCCCAGGCAAATATCCGCTACTAATTAAAAAGACAAGCGAGCCAGACCTTCAGCTTTATAGATCAACATCCCCTGCTATTACCATGCAGTCAATTTACACCAGATGTGTATATATTCCTTACTACAGCTAGTGACACTTCCAACTCCAGGCCAACCTCTTCCCAGAAAGCCCCAAAAGCCGTGCACTCACTGTACCAGTTAAAAAAAGTTTTGCTAGCACAGCTAGTGTAGACCAGGTCGAGCACCCCTTGGGCTACTGGCACTGCTGCCACGTTAGTGGCACTTGGAAAGCACCCACGGAACCTGGGAACGCCAGGAAAGGTTTTTAGAGCACCAAAGAGGCTCAGATAGCATGTGTCTGTGACAGCACATCTGCCCCGATAACCTGGGCACATTCATCTCCACCCACCAAGTTCAGTGTCTTTCTACCTCTGGCATAGCCAGTATGGGAAAACAGAAAAAGCCTTGTAAATCAGTGCTTTTGAAGAATCCTGCCTAAATAATCAAAAATGAGCCCTTTTGCCCTTAAAAACCTCAACATTCTAAAGTAGCAAAGAAAGTTCCTTGATAGGATGGCAATAACAAAAACAGAGGCAGGGAAGACTTTTTGGAGTTGGGAGGGGAAGGAGAAAAGAATATTTTTGGGGTTTTTTGGTCCCCTTAACTAAAGCAGCTTTGAGCACTAAGCTAAAACACAGCAGGAACTCCAGGGGGATCAGATCCCGTCCCAGGTTCAAATTTCATGGTTGATCTTTTAAAGGTTAGGGCAGCACATTTGCTAGGAGACACAATGATAACTTTTTCAGACTAAAATAACAGAGCTGAACATATTTTCATTCAAACTAGATCAGAATTCATAGGATAAAGGGTAAGTGGGTATAAATGTGTGCACTGGAGGAGAAGCAGAACACAAAGTCCACAGAACATCACTACAAGGATCACAGAAGATATTCTGTGCCCCAGAGAGTATGTACTCAGGAGCTGGGCGTTGTTTAACCTACTGAGCTGGAGGGATGCAAAAGCTACAGCAGGAAAAGTTGTGTCTGGTTATGAGACATGCTAACTGCACTGCGGTTCAGGGGAAGGGGTTCAAAGTACAGCGTATGCCAGACAAGCTGGAGCAGGAAGAGCTCATCTACCAAAGACCTCAAATCACTCCACCCCAGTGAGAACAGCAGGGGAGGAATCAATAACCCAAGCAAGAAACTGTAATAACAACTGACATTTATACAGCATCAGATACCCAGGTGTCCCCAAACACTTGACAGATATTACAAGCTGAACTGATTTACAAGCAGGGAATTTGGCTCCTTGCAGAACATTGATTCCCATACCCAAGTGAAGGAACTCCTGTGGATTTTGCGGCAACCTTTGCCCTTCACTCCATTTCAAGGGTGAATGTTGGGATGCTCTGACCTTCCACAGCCCACACAATTTAGCCCAGAGATTCCCTCCACTATGGACAAGGCACCTCGCATCCAAGGGAGGCAAATGTTTCTTTTGTACTGTAGGACAGAAAGCATCCAAATATTGCAAGGACAGACACATAACCGTCTTCACAGTGCTCCGCTCACCTGTAATCTCCGCAGCCCTTCACATCAGGAATCCAGTTACCTATCACTCGGCTTTGTACTAGACAGGAACCTATTTCAAGCAGCCCCGAGCCATGGGTTTGCCTTTGGCAGAGATGCTCAGAAGAGGCAACAGTGACATTTTGAGTCCTTGTCTTTGCCTCAGCCTTGCATTTCTTTTTAAAAGAGGAAAAAAGAAAGCGGGAGAGGACAGAAGAGTAAGATTCAAAGGCCCAGTCTACACAAAAAACCCACACTGACTTGTAGCTAACAAGGAAAGCACAGGTCCAATGGCACTGACTCTGTGATCCCTGTTAGGCTTCAGGCACTCACACTTATACAGCCACTGCAACTTCACATGACACTGCCTGCAGCAGGTGAGGACTTGCCTACACTGGAATCCAAACAGGTCCCACAATAACAAGGAAGTGCCAGAAACCTTTGTATTGTAAAAGGATCCAAAGAGGGACACAGAATGAGGCTCAACGTCAAGAGGAAAATGCTGCTGCCGAGGGCAGCCTGCTTCACACCTCGCCTCCCCACGGGTCAACTCACCCACTTCAGAGCAGGAGGTTGGTGCAGGAGCTCGCAGAAGCCAGAGCTCCCCTGCCAGGGCTGCGCCTTACACATAGTAAGAGACTCTCATGCCCGGTGTAGGGAGTCCCAAGTCTCCAAGACATTGCACCACTCCCTCCTCCCCTTGCACCACAGGCAGCGCTTTGGAGAGGGACTTCAGTTTAATATCTTACGCAGAAATGCTGCATTTCCGCCTTTCCTTCACATCTTTGAGCCCATGCAATTGTGGTTCTAATAACACTGTAAACATATGAGGATTTAAAAATTATTATTAATAAAAAAAATAATCCTTGAATTTTTCATGTGTTTTTCATCTTGTTTTCCACCTCAGGGCATCCTCCCCTTACTGCACAAGGAGCGTAGGAGGAAAGGAATGAAGCCGGTGCGATGAGCTAGCTGGGCTGTGAAAACCAGCACAATCACTCTCTGCCCTCCGAAGCAGCACAACTCCCGCACACACAGAGCCTGAGGAAAAACAGGAATGTCTGCAACTCCTCACTAGTTTTCCTTTCCCCAAATGGACACTCTTTTTGATTCCCCTGTTTATCTTCCTCTCTGAGCCTTAAGACATTGCACAGTTGTAGCTTAGTTTAGCACATCACCACTGATTTCAGGTGATGCAGCTGCAGAATCAGCCCCTTCAACAGTCACCTGTCAAGTTCTTTCTGCAGAGGCAACTGCTTCTTCTATAAGGTGCTGATTTTCAAGTTAAATATGCAAGAAAGGTGGGAAGTTCTACGTGGGGAGATGGAAAGAAAAGCAAAACAGATATCCAAACTTTTTAAAGGGCTTCCTGAATTCCCACTCCACATTTCTCCCTCCAAACATCAATGCTGATGATCATCTCTGCCACTCTGGGATGTGTGACGATTCCTCTGCTATTTCGATAAGCCCTGGGAGAATAGCGGAGGATGGATTTGCATGAAAGTGCTGCAAAGTTTTTCAGCTCACTACAGCTTGCAAATTGGAAAAAAAAAAAAAGAAAAAAAAAGCAGCTCAATGGGAGGTTGTTGAGACTGCTATGATAGAAAATACTCCTTCTTTCAGGCAGCAGATATGTTTGCAGGCCTTGGGTAGTTTCACATAAAAAGACAGTTCTAAAATCTTCAGTAATACTTATTTCAGAATCAGTTTCGATCCATTAAAGTCATCAGTTTGGGCTTCTAACTGCAGCTAGGAATCTGAAGTAAACCAAGACACTCAGAACAACCTTGAGGATATAGGAAAATCCTGATTACAGCTAATGTTCTTGCTATACTTGACCTCCTTTGTGTCATAAATAATTGCAGTGTCTCCACTAGGGATCCCCATAAAAGGGCCAGTGCATGTCAGAGGATGCAAATACCCGCTCTGTTTCTAAGGTCCTGTTAGTAAAAAGATTCTCTTTGGTACTTCCAATCTGCAGAGGAATTTCACCAGAACCAGCCATACACGCATGCAGGCACCTTGTGTTTCACGTGCATGTTTACACCTCACTCAGCTGTAGCCTCAACAAGGCATGTGTTCCCTGCACAAGAGACCAGAACCTTAACACAGGCTCCATCTTAATACCTTTCCTTCCTTTTCTTCCTCAGTTTTTTAATCTTTTCCAGCTCCACACTAGATTTCTTTCCTGCAAACACCCGATTTCGATTGCATCAGGAGGAGCTAACAAAAAGCGCTTCCCTGTCTTGTCAGCAGATTACAGAAAGCCTTCTCATTCAAGTTTATCCAGCTGGAAACGCAAGTAATTGATGTGAACTTGAAAAAGATATGATTTGGGCAAGGAAGGTGGGTGAAACTTCTCGCCAGCACTGCTGTTCCACCCCGCATGTACCTCAGTCAATCAGGCAGAGCTGGTTAATCAGTAGCTCTATTATCACCTTTCTTTCCTGCATTTACTTCAGGCACAAGAGCCACCAGGAGGAAAGCTGAAATGAGAACGAGGTGTTAATACGCACGTGCTGCAGGTTCTTGTCTTGTCACTGGTATCTGAAAATGAAGCTGCAGTGAAGGGAAAACAAAATATTCAATTAGGACAGCGGATGGTGACGCCACTTGCCTGAGCATGGTTGTTGCCTGGGGAAGGGAGGCCAGGAATGAGGCACAAGTTCCCCCTCCTATCTCACAGCCTCCTCTTTTGACAGCCAGAGGTTCATTTTAAAAATGCCGGGACAGCACAGAAGACAGATGTGCAACAGGCACCTCTGTTTAGGAGTGGCAGCTCCTAAGGAGGGCTGAGGTGCGCTACAACACAGCGATCCCCAAAGCAGCATCAAAAAATGTCTAAGCAAGGGTATCCAGCCCATGGCTGCATCATAAACATCTGTTACGTTACAGTCAGGAGATGGAAATGAGAAGTCACAACACAGACATTGGCAGTGCAGGGGTCTTGACTTTTCCTCCCTCAAACTCCCAGGTCAAAACCCGATTCTGAGCCACAGCAGTAAATCAGAGCCCGTTTGCTCGAGACATCCAGGTGCCTGAATACGTGGGTTAACATTCTGACATTTCCTACATGCAGTCTCTCATCATCTTATTAAAAACTGAATTACCCTGCACCATTGCCACTTCTCGTACCAGGAAAGCAACCTATACACAGCCCTGCTCAGTTATGCAGTGTTACAGAAGTGTAAAGCAAATCATCCAAAAACATAATTTGAAACTATTATTTATATTGTGGCAGAGACCCCAGGTGAGCTCTAAGTCCAAATGTAACAGGAGTTGCACATCTTTTATTTCAATTAAATACTGTAATATGGAGACCAGCCCAAGGCTAGAGGGAGCCAAATTAGGAAATTGCATGAAAAATTCATTCAAGTGAGGTTCATGGGAACATGGCTGCCTGGTCCTCTGGGCAGCCATCTCCGTTATTAAGGAACGAGGCAACCTGTCCTCACCAGACAAGGACCCTCTCAGAGTGATATTTTCTGCTGACGGCGTGGCCAGCTGTGACTTTTGCTGAAAGGAGGAACAAATCCTAGAGCTCCACCACCACCGTCTCGGATGAATCCCCACAGGTTTGTCTGAGACTGAGTAACTGAATTCAGGCAACTGCTGTTCAGCTAGAAGAACATACAATTCGTCTGCAACAGCAAGGTGACAGGTTACACGAGGCCATCAGTAGAGAGTCTTTGGCAACATCACTTTCCAGGTAATTTTTAATTCTTGAAAGGAAAAAAAAATGGGCTACACTGGAAGTGCTCTGTTACCAGCCAGTGCAACTAGAGGACATTGCCTTCTAAGAGCAGCTTGCTTAAGATTCCAAGAAACCAGTCTCAAAACTTGGAAGCAATTGCTTTTCCTCCTCAGCTCTGCATTATGGAGCCGTGCATCAAATCAGGTAAGTAAAACACAGCTCAAGCTTCACACCCACACTGCTAATAAAGCCGTGATACTTTGCCTTGGGATCGAGCTGTTTTCAGGATGGGAAACAGTATCTACAAAGATGACATTGATTTGGGGATAAATATATTGGGAACAGCGGAAACATGACAGCATAATATCTGCCTCTTCTTTTCTTTTAAATTGAAAAACCCCAACACTTCCCTTGGATTCCTCACCCCCAAAAGATGAGACAAGTTGAAGCCAATTTTATGGCATCTCAGTGAATATTTCGAAGCTGAGTGTTTCCGTAAGCTAATTGGTGCCTATTATCATTGAATTAAAAGGCAAATGGACTGAAGGCAATTGAGCCTCATCACTTTCATTATTATCTTTCCCCCAAAGACATCTCAGATTTTTAAGTCATTTGACCCTTAGGCTTTTAGACAGGTTTCCTGCTGGCCCTGACATTTTTGTCACAGAAAAAGACCTCAAAACAATGTCCAGGGAACTGCCGAGGGCAGAAGGGTCAGCTGGAGAGGCAGCACCCGAGCCTACAGCCTCGGTTCACCTGTACTTTCTATGTGCTTTACAGCTCCTTTTGAGCCTTTTCCTTGCTAAATCCCACACTACGATTGCTGTTACCTTCCAGTTCAACCCACTGGACACCTCTGCTATGCACAAAACACAAGGAGCTGAACGTTGCTTCCTTAGCCGGCCAGATACAGTCACCTGATGCAAATTACAAGAGCTTCTTGGGCCACAGATATTCCATCTATCTACAGTCACTGGGATTTTCCCTCTCCATGCTCCTTTGTTTGTTGGGGGTTTTTGTTTGGGTTTTTTTGGGTATTTTTTGTTTTTTTTGTGGCTGACCTTATTCCAAGTAAAACCAAAGCCACCCAGGATACCAGCACTGAACAGCTGCTTGTTTACTTAACAGCCCAAGTGGGGACTGGCACCTCTTACAAACACTGACAAAGAGAACAATTTGTTCTCTATAAGGTTCCCAAGGAAGCTTCTGCAACTGAAACGTAACTTCTCCCTCTTTGCCTTCCCCAGAAAAAGAAAACAAAACAAACCAGTTCCCATTTATTGTCACCTCCTGCAGCAGGGTGCACTGGGGACTGCTGTGAATAATTACATGAATCAGGAATGATTTCCTACCTTTGCTACCCAGACTCAGGCACTGGCCACTGCACAAGAGATTAAACGGGACTGTTGGTCTGTTCTGGTATTGGCATTTCCTGTGGGAAGGCTGTCAGTGCTAACAAGAGCCCATAATGAACACGCAGGTCTTTGAAGCAGGCTTGACTAGTGATTGCAAGGAATGCCCATCATCCTGAGCTCAGATTTAGCTCCCTCCCACACGTGGCTTCTGTTAGCTTGCTGTTTACAGCTTAAAATTACTGACGTCTGAAGTGTGGAATCACAAGGCTGAAATGAAAAAAAAAAAAAGGATCCCTGCTTTCCTGTGGCTCCCTCCTTTATCACTTACCTCTCTCTCTCTTCTGCTTTGGTTGTGTACCTCATTCAGCTTGTGTGACACGTTCAAGTCTCAGAGGGATGAAAGCTATGGCAACAGGAGTTGTGCAACTAATCCCCGATACAGAGTGCTAAAAACGTGCCATGCAGCACCACATTTCCTATTCACAAGATTGTTCATGTTTTCATTCACATTAAACTCAGGAGAAAAGTTATAGAATTTCTGTTTAAGCGGGTAAAACTCAGGGCAGCAGATCCCACATGGGGTGAGGGCACTTGGCTTATAACACTGAAGCAGATTCCCAGGGGCAGGTGGAAATGGGGCTCACGCCTGGGTGGGTGACACCAGCCTGGAAGCACAGCAAGAAGTGGCACAGCCAGCAGAAGCATCTGGGAATTGCTAGAGGTGGTGTTGTTCCAGGTCAGTACTTCTACTCACGTACACACAGGTTGATAATTCAGTATCACACACCTGGACATTCCCTCAGCTATGTCGTGCTTCAGATGCTCTCACACACTGGCCACCATCTGAACCAGCACCCTTGGGTCACGTCGCCACAAGCTGGCACAGCAAGGACTGAGAAACCCTCACACTGCAGTTAAGGCACAACTCCTCCTCCATGCGCCAGACCCAGAGAGCTTGCCGGGCACACAGGGACGGCCACCAAGCCCCAGCACTGTGCCTCAGCTCTGCCACCATCACGAACGCGACACAAAGTCCACAGAACGCCTGCAACTTCTGGAGAGCCCCTCCGCTCTCCTTCCAAGCGGAAGGAGATGTGGACCCACCTGCCCTGTCTTTGCTCACCAGGACAGTTCCACCTTCCCTAGGGACAGGCTCCTTTTGCCCAGGCAGCCTGCAGAAAGGCTGCTCACAGAGAAAGCACACCACAAGCAGCCAGTTGATTGTGCAACACCAAGAACCTGCTCTTACCAGTGCCTAGACAGTCCTGCCTGTCAAAAAACTTGGTAAAATAGATGCATTTAGAAATACTTTAACACTACATATGTTAAAAAAAAAGGCAAAAAACCCCCAATCCAAAACAGCAGAGAACCAAATCTTGAGTGTGCTCTCCATTCAGCTCTGTACTGAGAATTAATACATGATTCACTGTTTCCCACCTGCAGCCTAAAAACTGACTCCTTACAAACAAATATTTTTGCAACCCAAAGAACATACAAGAGTGCCCAGTCTAGGACAGCTTCCACACAGGGGTTGCAGCCAGCAGCAGCACACTCACCCTCTGAACCCCCAGAAGAGGCACGGACTTACCTCCCAGCTTTCACCTGAAGAGGCTTCTTCTTGAGGGGGCTCAGCCGCTCCAGGAGGGGAGAGCTGGGTCCTACAGAGGGATGAAAACACAGAGCCCTGCTCCAAAACACACTGTGCCCCTTCCTTCCTCCCTCCCTGCTCCCAACCCAGCCTGCCCCCTCCGCCCTGCCCACAAATAAAGGCTTTGGTTTAAACTGGAGGCAGGTGTGGGCTAGTTTTAAATCTGCGTGGAATTAAAGTACAACCTGGTTGCAGTTAGAGACTGATTTGAGTAGTGGGCATCTAAGGAGTGACTAATCAAAGACGGAGCAGACAACGAATAAATTTTAAAAAGAGGTTTGGTTCGGTTTCGGTGTGTTTTGAGGCAGGAAGGAA
>NW_009708581.1:773-1304 GCF_000703405.1 Apaloderma vittatum | reverse complement strand
GCAGACCCCATATTTATATTTTTAAGAAAAACTCGCTCTCACGGAGTCTTTTTAGACTTTAGTCTGTTAAGAGAAAAGAGCTCTTAAGTTAAAAGCTTTCTTTGAGAGAGTACAATAAAAGGTGGAGCAGAGAATAAAGATTGCCTGGTAATCATGTGCTGAGTCAAAGGAGTTGTAGATGGCTGCTTTTCCTGGGAACAAAAAGTGTTAGAGGGCCGTTACCTTGAAAATCACACCTGGAGCAGGATCATCAAGAGCTGTTTGCTTTTTCTAACTCCCTTTGGGTACTGGGAGTTGACCACAAAAGTATTATCATGCCTGGAAGGAGGATTTTGCGATCATGCGTTCCCACCCCATGATGGACAAAGGTTTTTTGATCTCATGTCTGGCAAGGGCAATTTTCTAACTGATGCGGAAGGGTTTGAGATTGACTACTGGTCAAGCCTGCATCCTCTTCCTTATTGCTAACAGCTCCTGCCTGAGCCGCCCTTCTGCACAGATGGGCAAACTGCACTATTTAACCCCTGTAGC
>NW_009708581.1:0-259 GCF_000703405.1 Apaloderma vittatum | reverse complement strand
CACATTTCACAATAATGAGAAAATAATTCCCCAGTGTATGTGCGTTCTACAAAATAGGCAGAGAAGTCTGAATTTCCAATGTCTGCTGAAGGCAGAGTGAGAGAGATCCTCACCTGCCCAGAGATTTGCTCGAGGCTCTATCATTTTGCAGCAGATGCATTGCGTTGGTATTGAAGTGTGATGAAGCCTTTGAGGATTGTTCCTTTGACTGCAGTGAGTTTTACATGACACTATGAGTTTACATAATGAGTTTTATATG
>NW_009708580.1:2730-18976 GCF_000703405.1 Apaloderma vittatum | reverse complement strand
CCTCAGTTTACCTATGAGGATGCTGCGGGAGGCGGTGTCAAATGCCAAGACCCATCAAGGGATCATCAAGGGACCTGCCGAGACCTGTCAGGGGAGACCAGGGCAAGGCTGCTGCGAGATTCAAAGCCATTAATGACATTTGGCCAACAGACAAGCTCAGTGACAAGCAGAACCACAGCGCCTGGTGCAGAAGGGCAAGCCTGACCCCAGCTTGTTCCTCAGCCCCAACCTCTTCTACAGCAACAAGCTAAAAGCAAAAGGCACACTGCACATGTTGTAAATGGTGCAGAAGAGCACGAAGAGTCATACAGGCTTCACCAGCAGACAGAGGAAGCCAGGAGAGACATCAGCCTAGAAACTGTCTCTGCAGTTGTGCTCAATCTGGTTTAGAAATTTCAATACAGCTTTTTTTCCTCATTCATGTCATACGTCTTTCAGCAGAAAGGCTTGATTCAGAACATCATTTGCCTTGCTGTGCTATCCCTCCTCCCACCACCAAACAAAATTAAGATCCTTCATTTCCTTGTTCTGGAAGCACCAAAACCTGCTCCCACATCACCAGAAGTGTAATTATCATTCAATCCCAATACCACAAAAAAATACCACAAAAAAAACCCCCAACAACATAATGACCAGGGAGCTATGTTGGAAGAAATGCAGACAGGAGGTATGACATTACCCCCACCACCACCCCCAGATGCAGGGAATGCACCTGTGTTTGCAATTCTTTAGAGTGTAGCATCATCATGCCTGGACTGAATCATGGAAAAAAATACAAAATTTAAAAGAATCAGCATGTAAGTCACAAAAAAATCAAAATCATTGCCTTGCATTATGACTTTGTAAACATTAATCTGCAAATCTTCTGCAAGAGGGTAATTACTATGTCAAAGAAAGGTTTTAAAAACTGCTCTACCAGATCACTTTCCAAAATAAATAAATAAATGAAATTGCAGCTTCAGCTTGGGTGGCTGTAACCATGAAAGTGATGGGCCAGCTCAATCCGTACACCAGCAGTGACATGAACAACGTGAAGGACCTAAACGCAGGTGACAGGTGTCCCAAAATTACACAGATCAAAGTCAGAGCACATGACAAGGCGACTGCAGCGGAGAAATGCTCTGCCCAGGTCTGGTTTCCAATCGGCCACTGTTTATCAGCAGCATTATTTCCTCTGGACCAAAACTGAGGCTTTGGAAGAAACAGTTGAATCTATGGAGACCAACTCCATTTCTTAACCACACAAAAAAAGATTCAATTTTAAAACTACCCCCCCACACACACACACACCCCCCGTTCCTTGACACTGGATTATTTAACAGAAGGGACTGCAAGAGAGGTGGAGTTAGAGTAACAAAGAGCCATTCATAGCAGAAGCACTGAAATCGAGGTCAGGTAAGGTAGAGCTGCTGGCTGGACTAAACCAAAACTGACAGAGGAATTAATCAAATCAGTGATCTCCATCTCTGCCTATTTAGGGGTGTCTCGGAATGCATTTCAGACCAGGACTAACAACGCTGTTAGAACTTCTAGAGTTACTATTGAGATAACTTCAAGTTACTTAAGAGAGAGAAAGTCACTTCCCTGCGATTCAATCTGTATTCACAGAGAAACTCAGTGAGATGAAGCGCATCAGCTTCAGATGCCAGCTGCTTGGAGCAGGTAGATAAGATCCAATATAAACTGTGACACAAATGCCCTGCCCGCAGGCACAGCAGATGGATGTGCAGGAGGCAGGGACAGCCTTGCTCTTCCCCTGCAGCCCTCGAATTCCCCAGCATTAAACTCCACTGAGCTCCTACTACGGCCACACGTGCACCTTTCCATTGCAGAGTTTGGTGGGCAATAGCCATTGCAAAGCATTACAAGAATATAGAAATAAAAGTAAGTCCTCCAAAAGCTAGGAGAATAATTTCAATCCCGCCTTACAACCCTTTGCTAGTCAAAGTCACCAAATCTCAGGCCACAGCACAACCTCCCAAGGGCAACCGTAACACAAACAGCCCTGGAGGTCCTTTACTTTCTTCCACAGACAAGTGAATAAGAAGAGGTACCACAGCCTATTCCAGCTGCTTGCTGCTGCCTGGGGGTGCAAGGCTGGGTGACGGTTTGAGGGTGGCACCAGGATGTCTTAAGAGAAGCAGCCTGGGTTACAATTCTTGAGGTTGCTGACAAGCACCACACAGTTGCACAGAAATGGGGAATTTTAGTGTCTCATTGCTTTCCATTTGCTGCTTCAAATTCATTGTCTTCCAAAGTGAAACTGGCTATGACATGCTGGCAAGACTTTTTAAAAACAGAGACAGATCTACCAAAGTTGGGGGGGGGGGGGGGGGGTAGTGGAAAAAAAATCAGTGAAAATCCTGACCCTAGAAGAGGCAGCAGAGATGAATAAATAATTTGATTGAGCCACAGGCCTGACCAAAAGGTCTGCCAAAATAAAGGTTGTTTTTTCACTGTACTTTGAACCATTTGCTACAGCAAACAGGCTTCTAGCAATCCTTTCTGCCTGTTCTACTCCCTGCTTCTAGCCTTTGAATTAAAATCAAGGCTGTGTTTAATAAAAGAACAGGGAGAAAAAAACATCATGGCTTTAGGGTTGTAGGATATTTTTTTTGTGGTTTTGGGGGCTGTGATTTTTTTTTTCCCCTTTTTACACACAGGAAGAGTTTAGCAAATTAGCACAGCATGACACAATAAACACAAGGAGACATGAGCTAGTTAAGACAAGGGTTGAACAAGCTGTGGGAAAATATCAGTATGGATATTTGTTTGAACACTCCCAGAAAAAGTTTTTTGTTATGTTAAAAATCATTGTTTCCCCCTAAGGTCAAAATCGGTCAGAAAAGAGGCTGAGTGGATCAGCTGTCTGGGGTAGCAAGCCTCGAGGGACACCCAAATCCCTTCCCTCCATCCCTTGGATAGTGATCTAGAAACAGCATTAATTTGTGCATCTCACACCAGCAAGAAGCAGCTCCATCATTTTACTCTATCCATCAGGCAGGGTAGAAATCATCGTGGAAAACTGGCAGGTGAGACAACTCGCAGCTCCCCATACTCCCCAAAAGCCATGGGATGCCTCACAGCTGCTGCCTCTCACACTGCAGAAGAAACACGTAATGGAAGCAATTGAGATGCCAGGCACATTCATACTGCAATGAGAAAATTATAGCTGCCCAAGTAAGTATCACTGCTGGGCATATGCTGATAACAGAAAAAGTCTGAAAAAAAGAAAAAACCCAAAACACCAAAACCCTCCACCTCCTACTACACTCCTCCACCCTATTGAATTAAGGTTTCCCAACCTAGGAATGGGAATACTCAGTAAAGCATGCAAGATTCACAGAGCGAGATAGGAGCTGCACACAGGGAGAGCTTTCCAAGTGCTATGTTTTGGAGATAGGAGATACAGCTGCGCTTGCTCCTTTCTCCATGGAAGTTACACCCAGTGTAGGGAGAGCCCTGTGTCTGGGCACTGCCGACCGCCCTGGGATGATAAGTATTGAGTTGGGGAGTGATGCACAATGTGATACAGGACAGAGGCTACAAACCACACAGCACCCATGGAGCTGCTCTCATTTGCAGCCACATGGGTCTTTAGAGCCCTTCCCATATCTTCATTTGCAAAGCCCAGCCATGATGGTGATGACAAGTCACCAATTTAAACACGTGCCTGATGTACGATAGGAAGAGACACGATCTTCTCTGAAAGTTACTCGTTGCCTGAAGCATTATAGCACAGCTTCTGCCTGCAAAGATAAAGATTTCACAGCCCCTGAGCAAACTTCTGCTCAGCCTCAGCCCAGCACTGACCCACGGAGGCTGCTGCCCACCAGGACAAAGCGCTCAACACTCAGCTCTGAGGCTCTGGCAGGTGGGGTGCTGCACGGCCTCTGACCAACATAAAGCCCACTCACTTGGCAGACATCAAGGCCCTCTTCCCCTACACAGGTTTTTCAGAGCAGCTGCTGCAGTGCAAGCCCCACACCACACAACTACTTCTGTAAATACATCTCCTCAGTCCTGAGAGCGGCTCAGACTCAGTCCTTACAACCTGCTGTGAGCAGGAGAGCCCCAGAGACCCCTCAACTGACACCTACTCACTCTTTTAATAAGTCCTTCAGTTTACGCAACATTTTCCTTACCTCGCCTTCGCGTCCCTGTGACATGCAGAGGCAGCTCCCAGCCCTCCTCCCAGTCTCTGCTCTGTTAGACAGAGTGAGTCCAGCAAAGCTTCCTTAATCCCCTCTGGGGAAGCGGCCATGCTTCACCCTTCCTGCACCTGCTCAAATTCCACATCCTCTCTCTAAAGTCAGCTCTTATTCCTAAAGACACCTAAGACTCAGCTGTAGCCTACAGCTACATCCTCAGCATAAGATTTAAAATCTTTATCTTCCCAAAATAAGAGACACTTCCCAGAAGAGGTGCCCTAGAAGAGGCAGAAGAGGGAATACCTCTAGGTTCTTCACCCTGAGGAGGTTTCAGCAAGAGCCAGTTCATGGTTCACAGATTTCCATTTCCCATCTCCATTCTGCAGTCAGGAGAGATGAGGGCTGGCTTTGCAGTAATCCTTATCTCATGTCTGTGCATCTAAATGAACTATGAAATTGGAAAGCAGGGAGCCCAAGCATCCTTACCTGTGCCTGGCTCTCGAGCCAGCCCTGCATCCACCTCAGCAGCGCAAACAGCTGCCTTGCACAATGCTGAACCTCTCCCCAGCTACTGCTTGCTCTGCCAGCCCAAGTGTCATGAGAAATCCAGGGGGAGGGGAAAATTTTTTTTTTTTTAAAAAAAGACTAAATTAAATCAAGGCAAAATCCATCCTTCTCTTCCCCTTCCCTGACCACCCCCATTAGAGCAATAAATTCAAATGTCAACAGCTGGTACCAAAGCTGACATGTCTGTAAGGAACACACAAGGAGATAGTGGGGCCCTTGTAATCTCACGTGACCTTTCTGGAGAAGAAAAAAATGTACCCTACAAAAAACACCATGAGGTGCTGCTGCCAGGACAGATGCAAATTAGTACAAGTCATCTGGTTTGAAAGACTATTAAGAAGAGATCACAGAATTCGATTTCTGAACGGCTTGCTCCAAGTCAGAGGTGATGCAAATTGCTTAGTGGCACATAGCAGAGTGTTCTCTGATATTGTCATCCTCACCAATACCCAAGAAAAGCCTTCAAGAAGCTCCTGGGGCTGCTACTGAGGGAGCTGTCAGCCTGCATGACCTCAGTGCCTCAAGTCTCCTCCCTTTCCCAGCACCTGGGCAAGCAGTGCCAGCATGTTCAGAAGGAAAACACAAACTGCTTCAAACTCTGAGTGCAGGTACGGGCTCCGAGCTGACCACCAGAAGGAGATAAGTGTCTTCGCTACCCGGTACACTTACAGTTTTCAAAACATTAACAGAAAGCAGAGACAGAAGGTACATTTGGGTGAGCTGAGCAATCCAGAGAGCTTAAGATTTTGCTGGACAATTCTTCATAAATTGCTGCTTTAAGCAACATCAGGGTCCAACAGGTGTTAATACTAGAAATACAGGGAGGGGGTGAAGTTAATGCCATTTTCTTCCTTCTTCCCCTACCTGCAGAGGAGCCTGAAGAGCACAGACTTTTGTAATCTCTCCACACTCCCTTGGATGTGAGTCAGCACTGAGACATTTTCCCTGCTGGAGCCAGCCCAAACCTTGTTGATCACAGTCTCATCCATACTTAAAAGAAACAAAGCAGCTGGAAAGAGCACAGCCCAGCAAAGAGGAGCAGGCAGAGAGCCCATTCGACTGTCGTCACAAAAATCACCCCAACAGATACGCTCAGCAGACTGGAAACTTGGATTTGGGCAGCAGCTTCTGGATTCCAGGAGCTCTTCCCAGAAGTGAGGCGCTCACAGCTTTCTGTTTCACTGGGACACGTGATGCCTTGAGAAACAGAATGCTGTACATGCTGAAGACTGGCTATGAGAATTGGGAAATACAGAATTCCTGGTGGGAAAAGGGAGCACACCCACACATCCGAGTTCAAGATCAAGGGACTGGATTGTTGTCACTGCTGCCATGGAGAGGCTCTGACTGCAGGCTACAGCTATCGAGTCTATTTTAATCCCATCCCAATGTCCTCTAGTAAAGGCGGCCGCAGCACCTCCTGACGTACCAGCTGCCTCCCTCCCCATCCCACCAGGCTGCTTCCAGAGAGTACACCGAGCTCGGGGGTTTGGGGGCTTTTTCCAGCAGGACCAAGATAGACAACCCAGCCCTCAAAAGACGAGGAGGTGCAGAAGAGCTGTGTTCCTTGCACAAAGGTGGCTCCGTCTGGTCAAGAGCTGTCCCAGACAATGATTTCCTCCTAGGAAGGCATGACCTCGGATCCAGCTGCAGTCCTGTTGCCCCCAGTGCTGCCACAGGGAGCACTTGGAAGGGCATCCCACCAGAGTCTCTGGAGTTCCCTCCTCCATTCCCTCACTCTGTCAGCAGAGGATATCTGCAGCCACAAACTCCACATCCATTAAACCAGTTTCTGTCCAGTGTAACACAGGCATTCCCACAGGTTACTTAACGTGGGGTCTCCACAGCACTGTCTGATCAGGTTCCAGTCAGAAAACCCGCCCCATACGCTGATCTACTCCCAGACATTTCACCTCCCAGCATCCGAATGGGCAGCTCATAGTTCCACCATTCCAAGCACAATCAATCAGTCAGGCTCCAGGCGCAAGTGAAAGAGGAAAGCAACATTTGATTGCATTTGTATTTGACTCTGTACACATAAAAATAAGATTAGGGCTATTAAATAAACCAATTTATCTCAATGGGAGCATTCCCCTGGTTAGAGCTAACACTGAGAAAACCGCTAAACTCAACAATTCGATTCACACTTGAAAGCACAAGGCAGAAGTTGGTGCTGGGTGAAATTAAAGCATCACTAATGCTACACGGTTTGAAAGGAAAAATATTAATTTACTTGTAGACATAAATTTTCTATAGATTAGGGAAATGCTTACACACACTCATCAGTTAAAACCGAGCAGAAGAAAGAGTAGATAACTAAGATATTTTCTTCGTGGTTTTAATTCCTTTTGGGGGCTAAGTGATAATTTTCCTCACAGAAGTTAAGACATTTGAAAATGAAATTACTTTCTACCCCAAACTGGAATGGAAAGCTAGACTGCTGAGATCTCGTACGAACTGGAACACGCGACATTAAGGAGTCCTGAATGACAAAGCTTGAAACTGAAAGTTTCTTTTCAATAGAAATACGATATTTTGCTAAATCCAGGCTTCGCTTTAGATGAAGCAATAGAAAGAAAATCTTTAAAAAGTTCTCACTCAATAAATCTTGGCAATTGAAAATGACAGTAGAATCACATTTTTCAATTAAAAAAAAAGCGCCTCTTTGACTTTTCTCATCTGTTTTATTAAGGAGCTTTGGAAAAGGTTGAGATTTTGGAGGAGGTATATGAATTGATTATTAACTTGCCTGGAGGGCTGCAAGCTGTGAAATTCAGCGCTGGAAAGCAGCATTTGAACAGGGCAATTGTGTCATCTTTACGTCATCCGTAGGTAGGGAGTATGGCAAGAAGACAAGTGTGAGATGTGGGGACTGCTCTGCTTAAGGAATTTCAGTGTAATTACAGGAAAGATTTCAGACTGAGGCAACATCAAGAGCATGGTTGGTAGCTGCGTGTTGATAAGTTAATACGAGCTGGACAAACGCCTTTCTGAAGTCAAAATATTACTAAATACATTATCTTTGGGCATTTTTAGCTAACTTCCCAGTAAAGAGAAGTGGCAAAAAAGACATACCTGCATACAGGCTGCTGCAAGACAGCCATAAGAGAAGTTGTACCACCTGCTGACAGTCAAACAACCATACGCTCCCCTCGTGGACAGTATATTACTTCATACCTATAAATAATGCAATAGAGTTGTCTGCAGAGAATTTGCCTGTGGTTATTCTGTTACTCAGTGCACTCACAGCTGAGACCTGGGCTCATTGATCTGAGCAATATGAGGAGGATATGCGAGATGTTGGCACAGCCCAGCCACTGCCACGAGATGGCCAAAGAAGAGGTGGCAGGAGGATTTGGGCAGCTTATGCTTCCGCATCTGGGAGCTTGCGCAGAAAACAGAGAGCATCTGAGCAGAGCAAGACTGAACGGCGGGTCAAAGGGGCAGGCCATATCCTAATTTATGAGGCACAAGCTGTTATTGCCAAAGTATCACATTGTTCAGCGTGCCTATTTTTTATGCCACAGGAAGCCTGCCCATCGCAGCAGCACAGCACAGGCGGCCGAGCAGACCCAGGGTAGTTCAGAGAGACAATCACCCCATTCCAGTTTGCTTCAAGGCTATTTCATCGCCCCACACAAACATTATCAAATCCAACCTCTCCTTACCCTGGGCGACAGCTCCCAGAAGCTCCTTTCCTTTCAGTCTCCTCCCTCCTGTGGTTTCCTTCTCATTTCTTTACATAAAGCCCACAGAACCCTCCCTGCTCAATGCTCTGTTGCCCCACAAAATCACTGCGGAGCACACAAGCCTACTTGGGGACCAGAAGCAGCATAATCACATCAGTGCAAACCTGCACCCTGATTAACTAGTTGCGATGAGCTGCAGGGCTAATTGGCACCACACAATAGTGGTGTGCTTGTCCTGCTTTGGGGACTGGAGCTCAGCACAGAGCCAGACATATGAATTTACTCAGAGCTTCCTCACCACAAAATGGTGCCACATGAGCAGGCAGGGGTACATCCAACAGACTCTTCTGTAATTAAAAAACACGTTTCCCTTCCACAGGCTATCAGCAATAGCCCAGGACAGACACACTATCTGGTCTGCTTCAGACAAGTGTCTTTTCTCCCTCCCTTGACCTTCAAGCTGGAAGAACAAGGTGGGGTCTATTCATGCACGCAACGTTAACAGGAGGCTCCAAGGTCCCCACAGAATAAACATGTGTCTATTTGGCTTATTCACAGCTATGTGAGCAGAACTGTTTCAAGGCTTTACCAAGATCTGAGTGGATTTTAGTAACCTTTACAGGAGTCAGAAGACATTTTAGAAACTTTCTGAACCAGAGCAATTCAAAGAAGAACCCACCAGATTTTCTCCTTTGCCTTATCACAGTCTGAGCCATGACTGTAGGAGATGGTGGGTTGCACTTCTACGTGAGATGCATGAAAACAAGAGCCACACTGCCAATTTTATCTTACTCTGAGAAGAATAGAATGGGAAAACCGCAATGAGCAGAAACTGCAAATGGAGAAGATCCAAGGCAGAAGGATGACTCAAAAGGGAAAGGGCTGAAGTGCTTTAGCATTCAGAAGACTGCATGTGCCACAGTGCAATCACCTGGAAACAGGTAAGGACCATGCATAGAAAGAAGAAAGAGAATGTTTCTTTGTGTAACACTAATACCCTGAGAGGAAACAGAGGGCTTCCCTGTAAAGAGACAAAGAAAAGATTTCCCAGGATAGAGTCTTGCTGAAGGGCCAGACTGGAGCTGGCAATAGGCACCTGCCTCCCACCCAGCTGGGTGCTGCCAAACGAGAAGGAAGCGGCAGGTTTGCCACGCTGATGGGACACTTGATGCTCTTAGACATGAGCAAACAGCTCACAGCTCAGACTTTGCTTCTGAAGGTTCAGAAAGAGCTGAAGGACACTCCAGGTGCTCACCTACACCCTAGGACCGCCTGCCTACTCCTTATCACCTACTAGCCCAGGAGTACATACACACAACAGGTACGGAGGAAACCAGCTCTGCTGAGGACATTCCAACTTGTGGACAAGCAGCTGCCAGGTAGGTACAGCCCCTCTTCCTTGCTTGCACATGAGGAAGCGATGCAATAGTTCTTTCTGCAGCCTGTAAGTTCCCACCCACCAGCCATCACAACAAAGATAACCATTCAATCAGAACAGACCCATGCAAGAGACAGGCAATCACAACTCGTGGAGAGGGAAAACAATTCTTCCTACAGGAAAGCAATTGAATACCTTGAGACAGCTCATAAAATCCAGAGGTTTTAGCCATTACAGCTTTAAACTTAAGCAAAGTGCAAGGGAGTAGCATGAAGATAAACAGTGAAAAATAGATTTGGAATTTAATCCTCTCTGGAACACAAAGAAGGTGGAGGGGAATGTATAGATCCCTCATACGTTTCTTACATTACAGTTGCTACTTACCTACCTGCATCTCTGCAGCAGACATGAAGCAGGAGATCAGATTTTACAACGTGACTGCCTGTACCCTGCAGCAGTTCAAGCATCAGTCCCAGCTTCAATTTATTATAAGGTTAAGGCTCTTCTATTACTTCTGCTACCCTCTTACCCAACTGCCACTCGGTACAAACACAAACCACCATATAAGCTTTCATTAGCAATAACAAAACTTACAGCTTTTACAGACTCATGCTCCTCTTTTACGACTCCTGCTGCTTCCCAGACCTAAAAGGTTCCAGCAGCTCCTCAAGCCACAACCACCCCCAAACTTGGGCTTGCCCGGTTAAAGCTGGTGCCACTCCTCCATGGTTCAACCCCCTAATCACAGCTGAAACAGATAAATGAAGACCACCTCCCATCACAGATGACAGGCACTAGCTACTCACGCTTACCAAGCTTCCTCACAGCCAATTTGCATTAACAGCCCCTGTGGGGATTTATTTTCCAGACTCGTGCAAAATTTACAGAAAACGCTTCTAATAAGAATGCGTAAAGACACAGAAACACTCAGATTCATGACAAGTTTTATGATGACAGAAAGCAAACAAAGAGCTGCGAAGCAGGCAGCCTGGAACAGTGAGAGCCTGGGCACAACCAGTCCTAGTAAGAAAGAATATGTTCTGTACAGTAGGAAGATTATTATTATTATTCCTGTTCATTGTTCCTTTTCCTTCTAGAGCCCCTCCCCAGTAACACCAGTGGTTATATATTAAGAGCTGCAGATGTCAAAGAATGCTATTCTGGCACATTTAGCAGCTTTGTCCCTGGAGTCAGCAGTCCAGACTTGATATTTTCATTTCCAGCCCAAGTACTCTTAAGCCAGTGTAATGCACCACATGTCCTAAAACATAGATTGCTTTTTTGCAGCAAGTTAAAGGCCAGACAATCAACAAAGTTAGCTAAATACACCAGACTGTGATCTCCCCTCCTGTATGATCTTAAATCAAGGATGCCAGATTTAGAAGGGTATTTACCCAAAAGCTATAAAGAAGCCTAGGGATGAAATAGATTCAGCATTATCTATGGGATGTTGCTTCTTGCTTAAAGTTCTGTGTAGGGGATGACCAGAAAGCAGTTAATGTGATGATGGTTTTCCAAAAAAGGTTTCAGTGACAAACTGAGGGATTACAGAGCAGTAAGAACAATCATTTCAGAAAAACTAGAATAAAGAGGAGAGTGAACAGGCACATAAATAAGGATACTGGGGAAAAGGCAGCATGGGTTTTCAGAGAAGTTCTCCCTAAAAAACAGATTGAAGAGCCCATGGGGGTGTAGAAAGGGGAAGCATAATTGCTACAGTTTGCTTGGATTATCAGAAAGCATTCAGCAAGGTCCTTCAACAACTATCCTTCCGTGAGACAAGAGCAAAATAAATAATTGGTTAAAAGATAAGGAAGGAAGTGTGGGAGCAAATGGTCAGTTTTCAGAGTGGGCAGAGTCACTTGTGGTGTCCAGCCATCCAGTGTCTTCATAACTGATCTGGATAAAGGAGTGAAGAGGAAAACGAAAAAGTTTTCTGATGGTGTGAAGTGATTCTGGAGAATAAAGATGAAGCCCAACTGAAAAATTCAAGTTGTTTGCTTTTTGATCTGAAGACTTATCTTAGACTTCCAGCTAGATCTGCATGCATAACAAGGCTCCAGCAGCAAGTGCTCCTCTAGACTTACAAAGACATAGCCCTTTGCAATGTAATTAATTTGAGGCAATTAAAGCAGTCAAGTGGGTCCCTGCACTGCATGCTCTGGGCATGGCCGTGGTGCTGCAGATGTACAGCCATGAGCAGCTCATGAAAGGGTCTAAGCAGTGAAAGGTAAATGAGTTTACAAGGGAAATGCTGGCCAGAGTGGTCACCTGGCACAGGTAGCAAAGGCAAAAAGATGCCTCTCCCTCCCAATCAGGTGAAATGCTGTCAGCTCCCATTGCTTTCCGTGCACAACTGAGAAATAAGGAGATCTTGCTATGCTGCGAGAAGGCACAGCCGGGTGTTGCAGTAGCACAGAGTCCTGGATCAACACTTGGGTAATGTCCCAAGGGGACTGGGACTCAGACGGGGTCAGCACAGGTCACTGAGAACCTCTTTGCAAAAAGTTGTGGGATACCTAATTGCAGTGAGTCACGCACTGCTAATGCAGGCTGGCAGAAGTAGCCTAAAGTCACTGAGAGCCTTGACTGTTTCGCTTGTATTTAACACTTGAGGTGTTTAAGGGCTCACGACAACGATGTGCAACAACCACAGGTCGCACGCAGCAGGTGCTAAATATCTCTCATTTGTGTTGGACGCAGGTGACATGCAAAGTGGTAACAGCTTCAAGGCACCCTGCCCCACGAGACTGTCTGTATTCCTGACCTTCAGCGTTCCGTGCTGGAGAATCATTTGGAATAAAACAGTCTCCTAAAGACATGCAAAGAGTGCCGGCAACATCGAAGGATGTAGGCTGTGGGTTAACGAGAAATTGTGGGGATTTGTGCAGCAGAGATGGGAAATGTGCTCATCTTCTCCTCTCTTCTGGGAGCCCAGGCTGGCACCAGGGAGCAGCCTGCAGCGCACAGAGCCCAGACGCTGCGTGGGAAACCTGTCTGCAGCTCCCAGCACACACATTGGAGGGAATCTTCTCTCCCCGTTCACACATGGAGCAGCCTTCGCAGTGAATTAAGGGTGGCTTTGAGCACAGCTAGGATGCGTTAGCATGTGAAATGAAGCACTTCATTTCCTAGGGATTCTCTCACCCTGTACAACCCTGGGGATGCTACAGAGTGAAGCAGGATGGAAAACAGGAGGATGAAACAGGAGGCGGCTGTAACAGCCATCCCCAGCAACAACAGCTCAACCATGTGGCCAAAAACTACATCCCACATCACCCTGATGGGAATCGAGAAGAGACATCCTCATGGTCTGGGGACACAGAAGATCACTTCAGCCTACTACTTACTTCTTCACCGAGTGCAGTTTTTTTATGTTTTGGGTATTTTTTTTCTACTGATGTAGGTGTTTGTATATTTTGGCATGTACAGCAAGGGATGCACAAGAGACGCTGCTCTCGTTGACTCTCCAGTAACACAAACGTGGCTTTGATACCACTTCCAAAACCTGGAAAAAACCCCACACTCTTCAGCCACATGCAGCATCAAAAGGCCACAATGTCCTTCAAAAGCAGTTCCCCAACCCACTAAGAACAGTCTGTTTAAAACATAAAGATTTTACAAGACCTTCAAACGTGCAGCAATGGTAGAATAAAAATGTTCTGAAGCCGCCAGGGCATTTTATGCTGCAGCTTTGTGGTGACTTTTAGGCAGTGGCTTTGTGGTGTTTTTTTTTTTTTAAAAAAAAAAAAGCTTTCCTGTGATAAGGCACAGCTGGGCTCAGCTACTGCTGGGAAAGCAGCAGAGATGAAATAAAATATTTGCAGTGAGGCCGGTCTGGGAGAGATGCTGTGTCCACATGCAGAGTTTAAGTGAGGTGAGGGTAGTTTTGAAGAGTAGTATGTACTCCAGGAATAAGAGGAAAGCGAGCTAGTTGTGCTGGAGGGCGCTGTCTGAGCAGCTCAAGCGCAGGCAGGGAGGCAGATGTGGGGAGCAGCACAGCTGGGGCAGGACAAGCATTTCCCTTGGCGTATCCAGCAGCCTCGGCGTATCCAGCAGCCTCGGCCACCACAGTGGTGCAAACACGTGATAAACTGAGTTACAATGAACCAGCCAGTCCCACTGGGGCAGAAAGGCTGCAAATGGGCAGTTTATCTTCCCATGGTGGGCTTTCCTGGACGCTGCCTCTCAGACCCCGTCTCTTGCGCAGGATCAGGGCTGAGGTGCAGACTCCAGCAACCTCAACCCCGTCCTCGGTCCCCGTCGTTTGCTGTGGGCAGCCCCTTCCCATTGAGTGACACAGCACTCGGCTCCTAGAAAGCCTTCATTAAATAAAGTGTTACTTTGGAACAAATCAAGCCTGAGAAAAGTTTTTTGAAACAATAAAATGTGTTCTCCAACTGCGAAACCAGACGCCCGCTCAGTCTTGCTACTGCTTTCAACCAGGGAATTAAGCTTTTACTGCATTAGAGCCATTTCCAGGAGAATTTCCCTCTGACATAAAATGCCAATGGCTGCATCCTTCTTAGGTAGGGTTTATAAAATGCAGGAGCAAGCAACGGCGGGAAGAGAGTGCGGGCAGAGGAGTGCTGTGCCGCAGGGGAAGGGAAGCAAAAGAAGGGAAGAAACCATGGCCTGAGAGGAACAGGTCCCTGCTCAGGATGAAGTGTCACATCCACTGCTCACTTGACCCAACATCCTCCATCCAGTTCCTCCATCAAAAAGTGAACAGAGGAACAAATGCTGCACAGCCGCCTGCCCTGGGCTCTGCAGGGTCCATCACTGCTGTCCAGACCTTGTCCTGGTGACGCAGACGTCCTTGCAGGGAGGGACTGTCTCACCCGTGCAGATGACACATCTGCTACTTGCTCCTTTCACAGGAAGCAACCCAGGGAGGGCAAAACACTTTGTTTAAAAGCTGGCGTGGTTTTGAGTCTTTTAACTAACATCTGTCATTGCTGGCAGCTTTTAGCGCAGTCTTTCCTTCCAGTCCCCTGCATCCAGCTGTTCCCACCGGCCTCAGAAGGGACCTCACAGCAGATCAAGGGATCACACAGAAGGTAAATGCACAAAGCTCATCACACCTGAGGACAGATGCTCCACTGCTGGATTTTGAGGAGAAGCAAGGGCTTATCTCACTCCAGTTACTCAGTCAGTGGGTGAGCCAGCCTGTTCTGCAGCCTTCTCTAACCGTAGATTCATACCCACCGTCACTGGATGACGGGACTCGTCTCCATCCACTGCAACGGCCCCGCACACCACAGACTGGTCCAACGGGACAAACCCCTTGTGTGCCAGGCAAACGTTTCAGCTGAGGCTGCCCATGGTCGGAGGCATCTGCACCGTACAGCCCACACCACAGCTGAGGAAGGCTTACAGAGGGCAGCAGAGATTCTGTCCCTGCTTGGTGACCCCCAAACTTCTCCCCTGCTATCAGGGGGCTGGATGCTTCTGGTCAAGAGATGCCTGAAAAGACTCGAGAGAGAGCAGAAAGAGGGAAGCAGCCCCAGGTGGGGCTGGAACAGCATGATGAGGACTCTGCTCAGAGTTTGGTGACACTGCCATAAGACAGATAAAAAGGACTTCACTGTCTTCTTTACACTAGAAGTCAGCACTGAGCTATTACCAGCGAGAATAGAAGTTGCTCATGAGAGTAAGCAAGAAAATGTATCATGTGGGAGTCTAATTTATTATAGAAAAGCAGCTTTTTAAAGGAGAATTTGATTAGCATCTGCTGCTTCAGAGAGGTGACTCTTACCGGCACCAGCTGTCAGTGGCTGTCACCATCCCCAGGTCTTTCCAGCTCTACCCTCCATGTGTGCAGGATGGCAAATGCCACCACAGAGTCCACAGTGGAATAAACTCTCTGCGATGACATTTGCTGCACTTTACGTGCTGCCAGAAAACCTTTCACGCTCCTTCTTGTGTATCTTGTGAGAGGTTTTTGAAAGCTCCGACAGAAATCTCTGCTGCCAGGCAGAGGCAGCAAGAGCTGAGGACATGTGCTGCCCTCCGTGCTGAGAAAACACCTGGGATCAGCAACAGCAGCTTTAGCTGGAAATAGTGGGAGCTTGATTTTTTTCCCTGCAAGTCTTCTTGCCCCAAAACACTTTCCTAAATCCCCCAATTCCCAGCTACAAGGAACCAGGCCGAGAAACAGGAGGGAGCAGGACAGCTGGGGAGGAGGAGAGGATGACAGAGGACATTGAACCAAAATGCAAAGCAGTGGTGTGGTCAGCACAGCCATACAGACTAGGATGAGAAGGTGCTGCACAGGAATCATAGAATCATCGAATCATAGAACAATTCAGGTTGGAAAAGACCCTTGGGATCATCAAGTCCAACCATTAACCCTACACTACAAGGTCACCCCTAAACCACATCACCCAACACCCCATCTAAGCGACACTTGAACACATCCAGGGATGGCGACTCAACCCCCTCCCTAGGCAGTCTGTTCC
>NW_009708580.1:0-2699 GCF_000703405.1 Apaloderma vittatum | reverse complement strand
ACTCTTTCCGTGAAGAATTTCTTCCTAATGTCCAGCCTAAACTTGCCCTGGTGCAGCTTGAAACCATTTCCCCTGGTTCTGTCCCTAATTCCCTGTGAGAAGAGACCAGCACCAACCTCTCTACAATGTCCTTTCAAGTAACTGTAGAGCATGATGAGATCCCCCCTCAGCCTTCTGCAGTAGCAAATAATGGCAAGGAAGCTTTTGCCAGGATTTGGCCCGTGGAAGGTGCTTCTCTCAGTTTGGCTTTACGCCCCACAGATTTTCTGATGATGATTCGGAGGATTTCCAGAACTCTGCTGCCATTGTTCTGTTTGTTAGTGTTGACTGTTTTGCAATTAAGAGAGTTCAGCAGCATTTGTCTGTGTCCCCCTACCCCAATCACCCTCAAAATATTGTCAAAAAGATGATCAGATTATATTTGTCTCAGAGGAAAATGTGAAATGTTACCCAGACCAAAACCCCTTCCGTGCTGAGGAGATTCTCGCACAAAAAAAAAAAAAGGAATTGTAAGAGGAAAGCTCTTCTCAGCATTTAGGGGGAAGAACTGATTTCTTCTGCCTACCACAGCCTGCCTACCTTCCCCTGAGTAATCAGACTTGCTGCACCTCTTCCAGGAATTGAAAAGTAGGTAGGGAGGTCAAAGGGTAAAGAAGCTCAAAGCGCACACCTCGGAGCTTGCTAAGAAAGATGTAAATGGGGCTGTGCACACTGGGGAGGGGCGGAAACTGTCTTCACAAAGTCGTGGACCATCTGGCAAGATGGCTGGATTTAAAAGTTTTAATGAGGCAGCTCTGCAAATGACACGCTGGCCACACTACACAGGGCAGAAGGCTGCCAGCAAAGTCACCAGCTTAACTGAATTAGCAGCACCCAGCTGGAAGCAGTGCCGAGGTAGCTTGAGCACTGCTAAAACCTCTCCAAAACCCAACTGAGGCTGAGACAAGCTCAAGACAGCACAGGCCATGGCAGGCAGGACCCGCTCTCCCTCTTCAGACACCAGCACCTGGCTGAAACACATCCATACGCAGCCATATTAATGAGTGACGTGAGATATACCACCACTCACAGCTAATCATCATTTTCTATACTTGTATGAAATACAGGATCATTAGCAAAGGTTTCCAGCATCCTCATCTCTGTCCTCGGCAGAGGACATCCTCCAATGAAAATCACAGAACGTGGGTTGGGTCTGATTATTGTTACTGTTGTGGTTTATATGGGTAAATACGCTGAGGGGTAAATGGATTTGGCAAAGCAGACTTCTAAAGTCTAAATATATTGTAAATCAATACATTTAAATATAAATATATTGTAAACCAATATATTTAAGTTCTTTGCATTTGCACAAAGGCCCTTTGGCATTAGATACTGCTTATATCGGAGCACATTAGAAACTTCTTTTTCATGCATGCAGACAACCAAGAAGTGTAGCTGCTGCTCTGCCTCCCTCTTGGCAGAAACTTCTACACATAGATGTGCTGTTTGGCCAAGCCTCAGTTTGATGTGGTAACACCGATCACCTGGACTTCTATGTTAGAAAAAGCCCCCATAGCAGTGTGTGAATGTTTCTTTCTGCACTGAATTTCAGACCGAAGTCACACAGAGGGCTGTGCCTGAGGAAGACGTTCCTTAGTGCACGCGCTGCTGAGTCTTTCAGCCTCATCCAGACGCCCAGCTGCAGTGCGGTAAGGATCTCCTCTAGCTCACCAAAATCAGGGGCTAAAGAGGGTTCAAGCCATTTTCTTGCCAGGTTGCTTCCCTTGCCCTGGGCTGTGGCACTGTTTGGGTCAGAAACACTACAGACACGGTACCAACAACCCAGGAGAGCACCTCAGCCCCCTTTCAGCACTGCTCCTCAAACTGTCTGTGCAATTTATCCCTGTGTGTGGGGGGAAAGCTGATATCAACACACCAATCCTCTCGGGTTGGCAGAGAGCTCAGCGAGGGATGACCCTGCGTGAACCCGGTATCTGTGTAAGGGACCCTGGATAAGGAAAAAGAAACTGGTGATTTCAGCCCCCGGAGTCTCACTTTCACACAGAGCAGCTGAGAGCAAAGCCGTATCGACTCAGAAAGGATAACCGCAAAAAAAAACAGGAAAAAAGGGAACCAAAATGCCAAGAAAGCTCAGTGAAGTCTCCAAATGCGTTGGCCAAGGTTGGATGGATCTTTCACTGGCAGGGACAGATATCAGGAAGAGTGAAAAAAGCAGTTGGGGACCAGCTGGGGGTTTGAATATCACATTTGCATGCGTCCAAGATCAGGAGTGCTGGAACAGAGGGATTTAAATGCAGCTTTCCTAGAAACAAGAGGTGACCCAAGGACTGCTACGTCCTTCATGGTACAACCACCGCACCAGTGCTCTTTCTCAGGAGCTGCTGCCATTTGTGTGTGCTCATTTGTGTGTCATCGTGGCTCCGGGAGGACCTGGGGTCAGCACGATGCTGCAAATTCTTGGTCTCCCTTGGGTTGATCCAAAGTCAGAGCAACTTCTCGTAAGTTAATCTGAATTTCTGTGTGACCTTGGTCATATTTGCAGTGGAAACAAGAAACATGCTGTATCATTACTACTTCTGGGTATTAAAGGGGGTAATGCGTGGAGATGAGTAAACCAAGTCAGGCAAATGGAATCACATCTTACCCTGAGCTTGAATCATAGAATCACAGAACAATTCATGTTGGAAAAGGCCCTTGGG
>NW_009708579.1:0-1455 GCF_000703405.1 Apaloderma vittatum | reverse complement strand
CGGGCCCTGCATCGCCCATGGGTGGGGGGCTGCTGGTCCCAAGCCCACCCCTGGCCCCCCGGCACCTGTGCCGTGCCTGACTCGGCTGTCTTTGCAACTGACCTGTTTAACTCCTTTGCAGCCCCTTTGTAACTCCTTTGTAACCCATTTGCAACCCCATTGTAACCGCTTTGCATCTCCTTTGTGTCTCCTTTGTAACCCCTTTGCGTCCTCTTTGTAATCCGTTTGTAGCCCCTTTACAATCCCTTTGCAACCCCTTTGCAATCTCTTTGCAACCCCTTTTTAACTCATTTGTGATCCCTTTGAAGCCCCTTTGTAACCTCTTTGCAGCCACTTTGCAACCTCTTCGTAGCCCTCTTGCAACTCCTTTGTAATCCATCTGCATCCCCTTTGTATCTCCTTTGTGACTCCTTTGCAACCCCCTTGCGTCCTCTTTGTAACTGTTTTGCATCCTTTTTGTAACTCCTTTGTAACCCCCTTGCAACCCCTTTTTAACTCATTTGTGATCCCTTTGAAGCTCCTTTGCAACTTCTTCATAGCCCTTTTGTAACTCCTTTGTAACCCCTTTGCAACTCCTTTTTAACTCATTTGTGATCCCTTTGAAGCCCTTTTGTAACCTCTTTGCAGCCACTTTGCAACCTCTTCATAGCCCTTTTGCAACTCCTTTGTAATCCATTTGCATCCCCTTTGTAACCCCTTTGCATCTCCTTTGTGACTTCTCTGCATCTCCTTTGTGACTCCGTTGCAATCCCCTTGCGTCCTCTTTGTAACCGTTTTGCATCCTCTTTGTAACCCCTTTGCAACCCCTTTTAAATTCATTTGTGATCCCTTTGAAGCCCCTTTGTAACCCCTTTGTGACTCCTTTGTAACCCCTTTGCATCCTCTTTGTAACTCATTTGAGGCCTCTTTGCAGCCCCTTTGCACCCCGTTAACATCCTCTTTGTAGCCTCTTTGCAGCCTCTTTGCATCCCCTTTGTAACCCATTTGCAGGCCCTTTGTAGCTTCTTTGTAACTCCTTTGCAGCCTCTTTGCACCTCCTTTATGATCCCTTTGTAACTCCTTGGTGACCCCTTTGCAATCCCTTCTTAGCGCCTTTGTAAACCCTTTGCAGCCCCTTTGTAGCTCCTTTGTAACCCCTTTGTAGCCCCTTTTTTCCCCATCGGAGCCTACACAGGCACCACAGGGATGCTGGAGGGCCCGGGGACGCCGTAGGGGGGATCCCAAACCACATCGTCTCCCTTTTCCCTCCCTCCTGCAGAATCGAGAGCACGTTCGAGGTCTACATCGAGTCGGAGAGGCTCTACCTCTTCGGGCTGGAGAGCCCCGACGCCGCTCGGGAGTGGCTCAAATCCATCGCCAAGGTGGGACGCGGCGGGACCGGGGGTGGCCAAGGGCTCCGGGTGCCGTCTGGCTGACAGGTCCCTCTTCTCCCCGGCTCAGTCCTTCGTCCACCCT
>NW_009708578.1:15413-73002 GCF_000703405.1 Apaloderma vittatum | reverse complement strand
TGTCCCTCTGTACTCAGCACTGGTGAGTATTCTTCCACCTTGAGTATTGTGTTCAGTTTTGGGCACCTCAGTATAAGAGAGATATCGAGGTGTTGGAGCCAGTGCAGAAGAGGGCAACAAAGCTGGTGAAGGGCCTGGAGAACAGACCTGATGAGGAGCGATTGAGGGAGATGGGTCTGTTCAGTTTGACGAAGAGGAGGCTGAGGAGGGATCTCGTCAGGCTCTACAGTTACTTGAAAGGACATTGTAGAGAGGTTGGTGCTGGTCTCTTCTCACAGATAATTAGGGACAGAACTAGGGGGAATGGTTTCAAGTTGCAACAGAGCAAGTTTAGGCTGAACATTAGGAAGAAATTCTCCACAGAAAGAGTGGTCAGACACTGGAATAGACTGCCTAGGGAGGTGGTTGAGTCGCCATCCCTGGATAGGTTTAAGTGTTGCTTAGATGTTGTGTTGGGTGATATGGTTTAGGGGTGAACTTGTAGTGTAGGGTTAATGGTTGAACTCAATGATCCCAAGGGTCTTTTCCAACCTGAATTGTTCTATGATTCTATGTTTATGAAAAAGGTTTTTATGCTGTAGTTGTCCCCATGATATTGGGGCAGTAACCACAAAGAAACTTTCTGTCAGTTTCATATAGATTCTGACACTCTCAGAGCTTGGACAAGGTGTTTGGGCAAACTCTTTGTGTTGACACTATTTCAAAACTTGTGAGGCTGCAACTATCCTTCAGGAGTTCAGAGAGATGTGTAAAAGCTAGCGATTCAGCATGGAAGAGAGGTTATGCTTCATTTAACATGTCCATCACCCCACTTCCCTCTGGCAGGCAGGACCATGCCAGGCAGGCTGCTGACTGCCGTGTCCTCTGTGGGCAATTGGGCTCTTCAGAGGCAAGGGGTGGAATGTGTCTCCTTCCAACCACAGCAATAACAGATTGGCCTGAGGAGAGATGAGACACTTTAGCAAAGCTGGTCCTGGGCCAACAAATTAAACAAATTCCTATTTAGTTCCTACTGTGTAGATGGTACAAATACAGAAACATTAGTGTGTGCATTCCAGAAATATATGCTCTTAATGAGCAGAGACTTGAATTCTGTTACACTTTCAATCTCCAGATGGTTGTATAGACCTTAGTAAAAATCATTGCAAAATCTGAGCTGAAAGTAATAGCTACTAAATGCATGACTTAAATGAACTCAACTACGTAACTAAATGAAAGTGAAGGATAAGGAGGGAAACTAGATCCCTTCCTCTATAATAACTCTGTAGTAATATATTTTAACATCAGCAGTCAACTAACTTCATTCCTACTTGCCTTTTCTGAGTCAAAAGTAGCAGTATTATCTTTGCCATCTGTTCCTGTTGTTTCCCATAGCTAGCACTTTGGTTACTTTCAAATCAGGCATCAGTCAGACAGCCCGTGGTCCCAAACCCATCCTCATGTCAAAATTAGATGCAGTTGAGTGCTTTGCATGGACACAGCTGAAGGGCTGAAGGTCATGGACTGGACCACTGTCATATCACTGTCATATGTTTAGAGCAGACAGAGGAAACCCTGATACATCTTGTCCACAGAAACAGAAAATGCACTGTGTCCTTGCTGAAGTTCTCCTCAAGTCAAATATGCAGACACTAGATAAATTAAGATGGAGGCTCTGAGAAAAATAAGCCCTTCCTGCAACTGCTATAAAATGTATATGTTTGTTAGAGAACTTTTCAATTAAGTATATGTATAATAGACTAAGATATTAGAAGAAAATATCTGCTTTTTTAACTTCTAAAATTGTCAAAACTGTTTTGATCTTCCCTAGCAAAAACATTAAATTTTTCTGCTTTGAAATAACTTTGGTTTTCAATTAGGTTAAATATCGTCAATTTAAGTACATTCAATTTTTTTAGATCTCAGTGAAAAATAAAAAAATGGAAAATATATTTCATTTCAGTCAAAGACATTTCAGACTTCCATTTTGCAAACCCTTATATTTTGATGCTTTATTCTAATTTAAAATAGATATTTTTTCTTCAGTAATTCCATTTTCAAGTAAACGGAGAGAAGCTTTATTCCTCATTTCCTCCCCAGGTTGCCCTTGCAGCTTCAATTTAGAAAGAAGTTGTGTATAATACAGTATCTCCATTCGTGTATTATTCAGGTTATGGCTACTGGGACAACCTTGTTCCACATTCCAAGTTACTGAAAGATGTATTATTTTATTACCCAGTCAGGGACTTTTACTGAGATGCATGCTTCAATATCTTTCTCTGTCTTCAAGAAAGGCTTCTACATTGTGTGCAAACCTGGAAGAAAACAAACAGCACGTTATCAAAATAAATCTCACTCAGCTGAAAAAGGTCAAAAGGAGGTTAATCCAATTACTTAATGGTTGTCTCCTTTTGCCTTTTTCTTCAGGCAGCTGTGCTTTTACATGTCCTGCTTCCTTCTCCTAACATGATTCTTTAAAAGTCCCTTCCTTCACAAAGGAAAAAAAGTACTTCCCTGTGCTCTCTAAACAAAATTTTCTCCATTATGAAGGAATAGAAATATGCTCAAAAAAAATGAACATGTAGTATTGAAATTAGTCATTTACAGCAAACACTTAATTTTCATTATAGAGAAAATAGAGCATTGCTCTTGTATTTGTTTGACCTATCCTTGAGGTCAGAACTCTCACTGAGTTAAATATATAGCAGGAATAGCACTGAAAATTTGATCAATTGATTTGATCGATAACGTTAATGCTTGGCTCTAGCAAATACATGACTCCTGAGAAAACAGGACAAATAGCAGTAAGAGTCAAATAAATATGTTTAATATAACTCTAATGAGAACAAAATTTAATGAACTGTGTGTACATGTTTTCAACTTTCCTGCTTCAGGGAAATTGAATGTGCTAACCCCTGCTAGCACCATCCCTCTGGGAGTTTAATTGCACACCCAGTAAGCTGCATAAGGCAGTAACTGACCTACAAGAAGGGAGGGCAGCAAGTGAACAGTGAATGAGATGGCTGGGACAATTAGTCTTTGGCATCTGCTTGTACATTATGTAATAATTCTTCTGCTGCATTAGGACAGGCCAAAATCCTCATACCTAGAGTCACCAGAACTAGACCTCCTGTGGAACTGCTCAGCACTCCTCTATCACATTCTCAGCCAGAGCCATCATAATCCATCCTTGGTAGTGCCCCCTGGCGCTAACTGAGGTCGACACTATTTATCCTCCAATCAGGCTGACCCAGTGTTCCTTTGTAGCTGTAACAAAATTGCAATATTTCTGCTATAGACATTGTCCAGAACAGCTTCTGCTTGATTGCATATTCAAACACTGAAATCAATCCTCTTTACTGCTAAATGAAAAAGGAAAACTTGCTTCCCTTGGGTGTTTTTACTGTCATTCACTCAGTGAGCAAAATTTTAAATTATAACAATGGGACTAGGAATACATAAAACTAATTAAAAAAAAAAACCTCTAAGATTTGGGGTGATGGACTGGATGACTAAACTACAAGGTAGATGAATCACTTGCAGGACCAAAAACTAGCTCAAAGACATGGTCAATGATTCAAACTTCAACAGATAAATTTTAGTGTCTCGGCATAGGAAAAAAAAAAAATGCAACAGCAGAGGCTGTGACTGGCTGGCTGGGCAATGCTAGTGCAGAAGAACCATTGGGATCGCAGTAGGAAACAAGCTAAGCATGAGGCAGCAGTACATTCTTGCAATGATGAAGGCTAACAACATGCTGTGCTACATTAACAGGAGAACAGTAAGTAGGTTGGAGAAAATTATTACTCCTCTCTGCTTGGTAGTTGTGAGGAGGTACGTGGTGCCACCCCAGTAAAAGAGAGAGACCAAAGAAAGGCCAGTAGCATGGCTAGAGGCTTGTAGCATGGCTAGAGGCTTGTAGCACTTGGGGAAAGCCTAAAAGAAAAGGGTTTTTTCAGCCTGGAGGAGGGAAAGCTAAGAGTGAGGACTGACTGCAATCTTCCACAGCCAAAAATGCAGTTACAGAAAAGGTAAAATTGGATTCTTCTCAAAGGTGCAAGGGTCACAAGTTCCAGCAAAATATATTTCACTATCACAGTAGTAAGCATCAGAGCATGTGCCCAGAGAAGCTGTGGAATCTCCACCCTCAGAGATTTTCAAAATTTCACTAGCCCAGTCAGTTCCTGAGCAAAATTATATAACTTTTGCAACAGTCCAGCTCCGAGCAGGAGGTAGGACCAGATCACCTTCAGAGCCTCCTTCAGGCCAGAACTGCCCTGTGATTCCTCCAGCCTGAATTCCAGCTCTGATCCTGCTCTGTGTAGGAAACCAGCAGGCAGGTCACACAAAGCTGAGCTGTATGGCTTTCTGCTCATTGTACTGAGATTGCCAAATGTGTAAAATGACAGATGTTCCCTCAAGGATTTAGCAAGGGTGATTTACCCAAGGTCATGCAAGTCTATGGGAAATCTGGAAACTGAGCTAACCACGGGTTTCCAGCCAGCTCTCTGATTAATCGGCTATCCAGTCACAGTATGGTAGCTGCAGCTTCTACAAAAACAGGCCTGTTGAAGTGATGCCTTCCATCTGCACACCAAATTTTTTTACATAGACCAACAGTAATTGAAAATATAAATCTTCAGTAAACTGAAAACTTTACAAAAGAAACCCTGATGTTATGCCCAGTTCTTCTTTGTCTTTGAGTATGTACTTATGTTCTTGAAGAAAGGTCAGCAACATAACAGTAATGCATTCATACACCCTTCAGCACATATCTGATCCTTCGATTCAGCAAACCACTTTCATCTTTGCTCTAGACAAAGGTCCCTGACCAAGTAACAAAGAACCAGAGATAAAAATAATGGGTTGGTTTTGAAAGAAAGTAGCAATATAATATTGGTTAAAATATTTTCTGTTTCTGCCTTTTTCCGTATGCAAAAGCATCATGATTCCATCAGACCAAGTCAGTTGTTCCTGTCATTTCACTTCTCCCTATGTCAGTTCAAATGTCAGGTACTGAATACAAAAATAGCAATATGTGCAAGCTGTACCTAAAAAATTGACTCTCAAATATGAGTTTTATTTGACCCATTTCCTTACAAAAAAGATGAATAATGCAAAAGCATCATGATTCCATCAGACCAAGTCAGTTGTTCCTGTCATTTCACTTCTCCCTATGTCAGTTCAAATGTCAGGTACTGAATACAAAAATAGCAATATGTGCAAGCTGTACCTAAAAAATTGACTCTCAAATTTGACCCATTTCCTTACAAAAAGGATGAATAAAATGCCAGAAATCTTACTGCAAGCTCCTCGTGAGAGAAAATTCCTTAATCTGCACAGACTTTTCTGCAGTGGACAAAATTATTGCTGGCAGAGTATGCTAGCTTATTTCAAAGAACACCTCGAAGACCTGCAATAACTTTTAGGGTTTAAAGATAACCTGTGGTCTGCATATGAATTTTTGTTTGCAGAGCGACCCACAAACCTCCTAGAGCAGGAGGCTGGAAGAGGGCATTCACCTGACTAAATAGATATCCTTGCTGTAAGTCATCACAGGATCCCTTTCTCATCAGTGAAGAACTTGTCTGTATTGGCAAAGAGAACAGATATAATTTATAAAACAAGCATCTGAAAGAGAAAAGATGTATTGCAGTTTTCTTGTCTGCTCAGCAAGTCTGCATTGAGTAACCCAGGCACGTTCCTTACCTCTGCCTCTGTCCACAGCACCACCATAGATAGCACTGGTACAAAAGCAATTTTGGCAAATACTGGAATTGAATTTTTTCTGTATGAACTTTTTTTTCTAAGTATCATATATCTTTACACTGCAATCCAAGGGCTGAGGAAACTGATGCTAGTGGTATATTTCCTATAGCTCACATATACTTGCTCAAATCTAGATCAAGTAGAGTTAAAAAATCACTAGCTATCTAATGCTCTTTTTGTGCTGGTATTGCCCGCTATTGCTATCAGTGGATGAACTTTTCTCTCTTCTTTTTTTCTTGTTTCTTTTTTTTCTCTTTTCTTTCTTCTTCTTTCTCAGGAAAATGGCCAACTTTCTTGAACGTAAGGCAAAGACATTGCTGGGCAAGACCTATCACGTGGTACTCAAAGTGAAAAGGAGATGTCATGGAAAGGTCTAATATTTAGAGGAAAAAAGCATCCCAACACACAAAGCAAAGACCTCCATGATCTTTTTAGAATCATCTTTTTTACAGTCCGTTGAAAATGTCTATGGGCTACTGTCTCCACAGACAACCTCATATAGGTGTGTCCACCTGAGTGAAATAGTCAGTGGTCATTTTATTATCAGATAAATATTCAGAGTTTCTTAATTTCTCAGATCTCAAACATCTCTTTTGATGCAGAGGAACAGATCTCATCTGTCCTTTGATAACAAAACCATCATCTCACCATTCAAGATGGGATAGATATTTTACTGTTCACATAGAGCAGACCATAAAGGAAGGTTCCATCACAGAACTATTGGATTTGTTGGCTCTACGTGTTTCAGACTGATTTTTCATTCCCAATATAGACAATTCTGGCAGCACCAAATGTGGTCTTGTCCCTAGATTGGTCTTTACCCAGAGGGGTGTGGTCAGAAATCAGTAAGAATGTGGGCCCCAGGGAAGAAATATGTTATCTACCACTGGAAAACTGAAAAGAGACAATGAAAAGAAACAGCTGACCTTGTCTTTCCACATCATCAAACTTGCTAAAAAATCTGCTGAGATTACGGTACAACAGTATTGTTCCACCACAGTATGTGTCTATGTTGGAAATAACTAACTGTGAAGAAAAGATAAAAACCATGAAGGAAAACTCTTGTCTGCATGAGCAGGTGTGAGAACTGAACATAAGGGGTTAAAAATGCCGGCATCTGCTTATCTCCACTTATCTGAAACAGACAAATATTAACTCTGATAAATGGCTATATATATCCACAGAAGGGCCTCCTTCATCCACATGCCCTTTAATACAACAGTAGGTTATGCAATATATTCCCACATGCTTCTGTAGAGGAGAAATTTTTAGTCTAAATTCAATGTCCAGACCTAAAAAATAAGAACAACAGGTTGTCATCACTTTCTGGATAAAAAGACACTTCTTTCTCCCACTGGTTTTGGGGCACACTTCAACTTCCCATACAAAATTCTACAAAATGCAAAGCTTCAGTATCATATACTCCATGTTAGGACTCACTCTACTTCTGCAGTCCAAAAGATGACAGAGAATGTGATGACAGTAAGTGCCACTTTCACTGTGAATAAGAATGTAAGCACTTTTCTGGCCTGAGGACAATCAAAGTCTACTGAGAATATAGTCAGCATAAGATCAGGGATAAGTGTACAGAAATCAAAGCCACTATCATCTACTGCTATTTTAACTATAGAAAAAGCATAGCATTGAAGAAATGTTATTTTTGGTATACTCAGTCTTGAGATGTGGTTTGCAGGCTGGCATTTCGTGATAGTTCTGTTTCATGCCCATTTCCTACCTTATACCTGCAACCAGAAAAGAACAGCAAATCACCAGCAAATGTATAAAAATTCTCCCATTTTAAGTCTTAGAACTATGATTTCCAGACCTGATCTTCTAACTGGATTAGCTTAGATGAACACTGCAAAGTCACAAACTCCTGCTGCTGTAGAGTCTTTGGGGTTTCTTCCCCATTGTATTATATCATGGCAGGGAAATTTAAAAGCTATTTGAATTATTGTCCTTCAGCAATATTACTTTTGAGTAATTTTCTGAGTACTATTTCTGAGTCTTTAAAGTTATCATTTCATAATACTTATTTAGCTCAGGCTGGAAATTAACATTTCATGTATGTGCTTCAGGTTAATACATTATTATAGACAGAATATATTAATATTCTGTCTGTTTAGTTATCAAAACCAAAATTCTACCCACAAAATATTTTAAAAGTTACTACACTCAATAAACTACGGTCAGGTTATAACATTCCAAAGATGATCCTTGGGTTTATAACCAGTTTATGCAATGGAAAAACAATCTAAATGTATTTAAGAAAATCCCTATCCACTGACAAAACAAAGAAATTCTAACTAGAACCAGTACCAGCTTGTTTTGTCCTTTCCTAAGAGCAGGTGCTGTAAACATATACAACAAGAATATTTCCAAAACATCTCCTGATATCAGAAGACGCAGCTGTCTCATAATTAAATTCTTAATCTGATCTGCAGGACATTTTTTATCAGCTCTGGAATAATTTATTTTATGTGACTTGGAACCAGTTGTAGTTTTCTCAATTCCGGAGAAAGATATATTAGTTTACCAGAACAATTCCGCATCACTGAGGTTAAAATGAAATAGGGGCATTACATTCCTGGCAAAGAAAAATGCTTATTTAAGGTAGTCAGTGACAGTGCTTGCAAGATATTGGATTGTAGAGTTATTTATTACAAAGGACATTTTGTTCAGACCTGACAACTCCAGCTGTTCAAAAACCGTGAGCCCAGTTTCCAAAACCACCATTATCTTTAAAATTGTAAGATTGATTTTATGTAATTTAATGGAGACTTCAGTGATCATGCTATCTGTCTACCAGTCTCCAAGAGTCACTTTTGGGCATTAAATAATAATAATAAAAATAATCAATAATCTATTGAAAAACACTGGTCAGGTGGAGGGGGGGGGTGGTGGAAAGGCAGCAGCAAGTCGCCACATCTGTTATTTGCCCACCAGCAGCAGCAGGCAGCAGTCACCATCTCCACAGCTCTGAATCAATTGCACTTGCCAGAGCAGCATTATAGAGACAGGTAAAGGAAATGAGGTTCTTGGGAAAGATCAGTATCCTTTGCTCTGTGAGAAAAATGAAATTCATGTACTGACTTATTGAAAAGGGCTTGCAGGGGAATGGGAGATATCATGGTAGGAGACATAGAGTAGTTGCAGAGAACTGGGACTGAGATTATGGTGGTGAAGAGGCAAGAAATGCTGTGCAAGAATCCACAGAAAGCTAGGTTTCCTTGGTTCTGGTTTTCACAGAACACTTTGTTTTAAGAATAAGGTTTTAATGCTTGATCATTCTCGTGTTGTGTCACACAGAATTGTCTGGAACAAAAAAGATCATCCAGTCCAATCATTAACACACCACTGACAAGTCCTCGACCCAACCATATTCCTAAGCATTTTGTCTACAAGACTTAAATAAATACCTCGAGGGATGGAGACTCCACCACTGCCCTAGGCAACCTGTTCCAGTGCCTTATAAATTCTTCCTAATGTCCAACCTAAACTTCCCTTGGTGCAACTTGAGGCCATTTCATCTTGTCCTATCATCTGTTACTTGATTGAACAGACCAATCCCTGCCTTTCTACAACCTCCTTCAGGTAGTTGTAGAGAGCGATAAGGTCTCCCCTCAACCTCCTTTTCTCCAGGCTAAACAACCCCAGTTCTCCCAGCCGATCCTCATAAGACATGTGCTCTAGACCCTTCACCAGCTTTCTTGTCCTTCTTTGGACACACTCTAGCGCCTCAATGTCCTTCTTGTAGTGAGAGGCACAAAACTGAACACAGTACTTGAGATGTGACCTCATCAGTGCTGAGCACAGGGACAAAATCACTTCCCTGATCCTGCTGGCCTTGACAGCTTACATTCTCACAGTACTCAGAGATGGATCTTAAAAAGGAAAAAAAAATGGCCCCCAAAACCAGAAGAAACTATCAAATAAAATAATAAAAATAAAGAAACAACACTCCCCTCCCCCCCCAAAAAAAAGCCCCACACAGCAGAGTTTGAGATATGTAATAAAATAAATAAATAAATAAACAGAACTGGAAGGGATCTTGAGTAAGCAGGATAAACTGTGCCTAAACTATTGCCAACAGGCTTTTTTACCAGTCTTACATTTTAAAACTCTACAATAAGATAGATGAAAAAATTTCCTGGGTGCCCTGTTCCAGGGCTTCACTGTCTTTACATCAACCTTACCAACACTTCCTGCACAAGTACCTGGCACTGTGTTGCTAATACACTGCCTGAGAATAGCAGTAAACCTCTTGGCAACAAAGACTAGATGATCCTTGTAGGTCCCTTCCAAATGAAATACTCTAGCAATTTAGAGGAAGAAAGGACCTGTGTTCCGTAGCCATGACACAAAGGACAATGATCTTTTCCATTTATCCTAACTTTTGATTGCACTGTGAGGGATGGACCTCACAAGCCATCCTGTCAATGGAACATTTTTACAGAAACATGAGTCCAGCAAAATTAACAAAGAAAAGAAACAGTCTTGTTTCAAGTTCTTCCCATCACATCTACGGCTACACAAGTAATACAAATGTGATGTACAAAAACTCTTATCAGCTACTGTTAAGTAAAATGTTTCCCTAAAGGGGAGCTCTGCTTTGCTTCACTTTGATCTTGGAAAAATCCTCTCTGAGAAAGCTTTAAGTCCATCATGTTACTTTCCATGTATTCTGGACAGATGCTAGCTGACACCCTTCTGTCGAAAACAATATAAAGGTTCATTCAGAGACACCTTCAAGATGCTACCTACCTACAGTTTCCCAGCCTACGTCTTTTCACTGCCTATTATTATGAATATTTAGGGGTCTCATGCTATAACTCAGGATTTGTCCACGGGCATGTAGATATACATGAGAGATTGAGATGCAAGAGTGAAAACTTAATCCATAGCAATAACATTTAAATAAATTCCTTGTTAAAATATTAGAAGGAAAGCATCATCTGCATGTCTTTTCATAAGACACAAAACAATTTTATTCTGTAGATCTTCCTTAAATAATCAAGTCTGCTGCAAGGGGAACTGAAATGCATCTACTATGACACTATTTCACTGTAAATGCTTTAAGGTCTGAATATTTGTCCTTCTGCAGCTCTCTGAAAGCAAAAATACCATTTAAATATAATTACTTCAGCCTGGGAAAGATATGCATTTGTAAGGAAAAATCATGATAGCTGTAAATAGGTGTTATGGCAGCATTTGCACACCAAATAAAATTATCTCTCTCTTTGAAATTACACAACTGAGTTTTCCTTGTCAGTATGTTTTGGTTCATATTTTAAAGAGAGCACTTGTGTGAATGTATGCCTGATCATTTAACAATGCAGAGATCCTTAGAGTTTTAAGAAGCAGCTAGAACAATATGGCTTTGAGCCTGAATTTGCAAAGATCAGTGTTCTTTCTTATTATTAATATAAATGACAAATATATTTATCATCCCTTCCCCACTCCCAAAGGAAGCCGTAGCCCCAGCTGAGCTGCTTACAAGAAGGTGGCTTTTCTGGGTCCTGCCACACAGCAGTGCCTGGGACACCATGAGTCTCACCAACATCTGCTTGAGCCGACTACACAACAGCCTTCAGTAAGGCAAATCTCTGCACAGCATCACTGGTTTTCAGTGACTGATGTCCTTGAATGCTGCTCCTCACAGAGCGCTCCATGTGGTGTGGCAGTCAGCGGGGAAATCCCAGGCTGACAGGTATCAGCTGCTGCCAGACTTCTGCAGGCAGAGCTCCTCTTTGTCATTTCTAGAGAAAACTCCTCTGAAGATTCAGAGGCTGCTAACATAACCTTCCTCCCCACACCCTGCCACGTCTGGCAGTCTCGTATGCCAGCCCCCACCCCAAGCACATACCCAGGAGGTGCTGCACACCCTAACCCCTGCTCGCTGACTGCCTTTGTCAAGTGGGTCCCTCTGTGGTTTTCACTCGAGTTTGTTTCACTCTCCAATACTGAGAAGTCTCAACCTTACAAAAAAGCAGAGGCTTATTTATGAAAGTTGAAGGCATTAAATTCAGAATTATACGTACAAGACTGCAAGCACAGGTGGTATATATTGTTATTCTTAACAGTAAAAGGCTTTGTGACTTTCCTGGGTGTTTCACACAAGGCCTTCATGGTGTATGTTGACTTAAGAAGCTGCTGTTCCTCTTTTTTGAAATCGTGACATGGCCAAGTAATCCAATCAAGTTGTGGGGGATCATAGAATCATAGAATGGCCTAGGCTGGAAGAGACCTTAGAGATCATCTAATCCAACCTCCCTGTCATGGGCAGGGATGCCTCTCAACTAGATCAGGCTACTCAAGGCTCTGTCCAACTTGGCCTTGAACACCTCCAGGGAGGGGACATCCACAACTTCTCTGGGCAATTTATTCCAAAGTCTTGCCGCCCTCCTACTGAAGAATTTCTTCCTAAGATCTAATTTAAATCTATTCTCCTTCAACTTAAACCCATTTCCCCTTGTCCTATCAGTGGACACTCTTGTAAAAAGTCCCTCTCCAGCCTTCCTGTAGGTTTAGGTGGGAAAACCTCTAACATTGAATCCAACTGTTAACCTGGCATTGCCAGGTCCACCACTAAACCTTGTCACTAAGCACCACATTCTCTCTTTTCTCCAGATACATGAAGCTTGGCTTCTAGCTTCAATTCAGGGTCATGTCAGTGGCTTACATTTTGTACTACTGTTGTGGTTTTGATTTTCCCCAGTGTGCCATTCCTATCTACACTAGCCAAGTGCAGACACAGCACAGACACAAGCAGTGTGACAGTAGAACACACCTAGCCCAGACACTTCTGGTGTGGGGAAAGACTGAGGAAGGTGGGCTTCCCCCTAATTTCTGCTGTAAAGTTATGCCAGCTAATGTGTATTGCTAGGTGTTTTCAGGTTTATAAAATTTAACCATGAATCTTCATTATTGTCTTTATTAAATGCTCATTAAAATAATCAAAATTATTAAAAATAAATGAAGTAATAGCTACTAAAATATGTCATCTGTTTTATTAAAACTTTGGGGTTTGGTGTTCTCCCAAGTTTTTGCTTGAGACTGCACATGGCTTTTATGGATACAAATTTCAGGAAAGATGGAAGGCTCTGCCTGTACAGGCATCTACTTGTATTCCTTTTCCAGTATCAGTTCTCAGCTTTTGGGTCTGGATCAAAGAGTCAAAAAGGAGCTCCCCTCAGAAGCGCAGCATACGAATATGGGGAGGTCGTACCATTTCCACAGTTACCTAACAGAAATACTTGTGAAATCAGAGATAAGAAATTGCAAAAAAATAGTCTGAAAGTCAGAGTAATTTTGTTTCTGAGAGACCTTGAGAATTATCCATCCCTAATGGTCTCAGCTGCTTGGACTAGCCAACTTGCAGAGGAACAAAGCCTCCGAGATTGTTTCTCTTTTGGACACTGAAATTATCTGCAGTCTCTCCTCAGGGTCCCTCCAAAAGGACAAGAATACGAAGCCACTAAGCCACTGTTTTCCTGGAAACAGCCACTAAAGGAAGAGGCCAGAGGAAGAACAAGAACTGTAGGTAGCTGTGAAACTATACACTGCTGAGTTATAAAATTTTTCAGTTCTGGTTTTGTAAAAGCTTAAGCAATTACTAAAAACACATAATTTTAAATACAACCATAAAATAACAGAATTATACAAAGAACAGTTGGGAGCAACCATGAGAAATATCAGTTAGCCCAACTCTGGCAGGATCAATTATCCCTGTGTCATTCATGAAAGACATATGGCTAAACTGTTTTTAATATCTTCAGCAATTAAGATTTTACAGCCTCTGCAGACGTCTGCTCATACAGCGCAAAGATATTTTTCTGACTAGCACTGTCACATTCCCTTATAAGTAGGAAATGTTTGCTAATATCTAATTTAACTTTTCTTGCTGAAAATAAAGCCTATTACTGCTTCTTTATCTACTAAAGGCTTGGAAAATAGTTTATCCTCTCATTCTTTGTAGCAGACTTCTGTCCATCTAAAGCCGGTTGCCTTGTCCCAACCATTCCCGATTCTGTGTCTTACCTAGGTCCAGTTTTTCCAGTATTTCCGCAAAGGCTATCTTTTCTAGAGATTCTCCTGGACTTTTGCTGGTTGCTACACATCTTTAAGAAAGAGTAATGAGCACAGCAATCCAGTTTGGCAATACAGGTATGAGAGGAATGTAAATCCTGTGCATTTCTGAGCATACATCCCAAACAATATATTCACAGCTGTACAACCTATTACCTTATACTCAGCTTGTGGTCCACCATAAAACCAAAATTCTGTCTCCAAGATCTGGTATTTCATCCTATTTCTCTTTTGCCACTTATTCCCACCTGTGTTGCTATTAAGATTTATCTTTGTTTTTCAGGCTAAATTGTCAAGATTTGTCAGCATACCTGCAGTCTTTCTTCTCTAATCTCTTTAACTACTAGCCAAAGACTTTGAGCATACACTTAACACTTTCAGTCTCCAAATGTGTTACCTTGTATAGACAAGGTAATACTTTTTCCCTTCTCCCTTGTTCGTCCTTCTGGAGCATGCTACACCAATTTATGATCATCTTCTAGTCGTATGACTTATCCTATCTTTGTTATACCACTTAATTCACATAAGCAATGAGATTAAGTTTCTTACATTAATATATGGATGCCTATATAGTATCTATGGTGCATAGTTTAGGAACTTTTGATAGGTTGACCAGCTATTACCATTTTTGTTCCTTCTAACAAAAAAACTCAGTGGCTACTCAGAATATCCAGATCCTTGTTGTTTACATTTAGCTAGGATCTTGAAACCTTTCACTGCTGATCTAGGCTAGCATCTCTTCTTCCTATGTCAGCAAGAGAACATTTTAGGGTAATTTAGGTTGGCAAGATAATTACAGATTTTTGTGGAAGGAATTCCATTTTGCCAGTGGATCATTGAACTTCATTTTCCATTTTAAGGTCCAAAGCTCATGTTCTCCATGAACCTCAAGGTAGTAAAAATTTGAGTTTCAGTTACAAATAAAGTAATTACACATTCAAATATGTCAATTACTTATGGAAATTACAGGTTACATGACTATCTGTTCATTTGTATGCACGATTACCCAAAGTGAATAAGAAAACATGACAAATTTAGTGTGCCAATTGAGTGTGCAACCAGGCATTCATCTAACTCACACCTAACTGGGCACACTTCATTTTGAAAATTACTGTCCTAGTTTTCTGTTTACCTTTAACATTTTAGGTGAAGAGTCAGAAATAATTCCTTCACAGTTACTAAAACGAGAAAAGGGAAATCCCATCTGTCCACAAAGAACATACACAGCAGCACTAACTGTAAACTTCTTTGTTTGTTTTGTTTTCTCCCAGTTCAGCCTTGTCTGAAAACTATACAAGGTCTCACCAGGCCACAGTGTTGGTGGTGTTGTTATTTAGTTTACAGACCACAGCAATCTATTAAACTTTTGAGAAGAATTCAACACCAAGAGCACCAACATGCAACATTTATGACTGACTTTTCTTTAAGTCCTGGGACTCATAGACTGTATTATATACACACATGTATTTAACTAGGATAGCATTTAATTCACGGAGGACGAGATTTTCAATGACAGGAAAACACAGGTGTTTGTGCATGCCGGATTTATGTTCATGAATGTTAGCTGGGTAATCACAAATCAGGTATCTGCACACACACATACTTATATCCTGAGCGGCTAAGCACACAGGCAAACAACTGATGTAAGTACACAGGTCCAATTTTAAGTCAGAGATGAGCTAATACTTGGGGTGCAGTACTAGCTCCCGTATTCAGGTTAGTCACAGCTAAACTGACTGAAAGTAGCTGAAAAAAGATACAGTATGAAAAGATAAAGTATGAAAAAATTTCAGGAGAAATTCAGTCCATAAATGCAAAATAAATTCCATGAAGAGAAGTAATTCTAATTCTATATGTACAGCAGCAGCATTTCAATAAGATTTTATGACTCAGAAATGAGGCTTTGGAGATACTGTGAACAATTCTTTGAAAATGTTAGCCCAGTACCCGAAAACTGTCATAAAATCAATTAGAATATGTGGAAATATTATGAAAGGGAAAGGGAAGGAAACTGCATAAGGTCCCTAAATAAAACCCTCCTGCATTTATGTCTCCAATGCTGTGTGCTGTTCTGGCCACCATACAACAGAAATCATACAGCAGACATCAGAAACTAGTAAAGCAGAATCAGAAGAGCCACTGAGAAATGTGACAAGGATTATCAGAAGTATGTGATGGTCTCTGAGGATAAAATGCATACGGTAGTTCCCTTCTTAAAATTCAGAAATACATAATCAACATTTATTAAATGATTTTTTAAAAATTTTAAACATCATGGAAAACATAAGTAGGGAACAACGATATATTACTTGTCATAGTACATAAAATAAAGGGTACATGATGAAATTATAGGCAGCAGGTTTAACACAAACCAAAGGAAACAAAGTTTTATGTGCGACACAATTAAATTGTGGAACTTTTTGCCACAGGTTGATTTGGATAGCACAGATATGAAAAGGTCCAGATTTTTTTTTAATAAATCAGAAAATATCCACTAAAGTATTCTAAAATAAGATTCTGGAGATGTGACTCTGCTGTGGTAAACTCCTAATCCAGAGTGCCGTAAGGCAAAGAGAGCATCAGAAGAGGCAGCACTCTGCCATTCCCCTTTCTTGTAGTCTTTTCTGAGCATATACTATTGTTCACTGTCAGAAACAGACACTAGTCTAGGTGGACCTTTGACCCTAACCCCTATGGCTATATTTATCTTTATAACACAATATTTATCTTTATAACGCAACTGTTGATTCTTTCCTTGGGAACTTCTTCCTAGTTGCCTTTTTCCTGCCCTGTGTGTTGCTCTTATTTTCATCTAAGCACAGTCTTTGTTCTTATTCTTACTGAACTGCAAACTAGTTTTTTTCAGACCATTTCTCCAATTTGTCAAGATCATTATATTTAAATATATATCCTCCCATCTTCTCTAGTAATAATAATTACCTGAAGGAATAGCTGATGACAGTAACTCTAAATCTTTCAACACCTGCACAGTTAAATTACCCTAAAGCTCATAGAACTGACTGATGCCATATACAAGGGAATTATGGTATTTTAAAATTGTGATGTAGATGTCTGGATAGATCTGGAAAGACAGAATATTATGGTCCACAAAATTCTACATGATTTTGCTTGCATGCTGTTATTTTGCATAATATCACTACTAGTATGGAACATCCTAAGAGTGGTTTCTGACCTATTAATATTTATAAGATTGGTGCAGCTACTGTTCTCAGTTTGTAGGCACCCATTGAAGTGAGAAAAATTAAAAAAGAAAAAAATGTTTCATGTGCTATTAGTTTGAATGATTTTATATTACACTTTCAAGGTAGATTTTCCATTATTAAATGCTAATACTTAGAGCTGCAAAAACGCTGGTATACTGAAAGCCTGGCCGCCAGCTGAAGACCCCAGAGTCAAGCATTTTCACTTCTGTGAGTCAGGCTGGGAAGGGAAAGGGCTGCTAGGTGCAATCAATATATTGATTTCAGCAGAGTGCCATGCTAAAATGGCAGCTTGACCAGTGGACACCTACTTTTACTGGGCTTACAGTCTGTGTTGTCTTTCAGGCACCTAAAAATGAGTTGCACAAAGGCTGAGCTGTGAGACATCTAAACTAATCATTCAGAAACAGACACAAGGAGGGAGATGAAGGAAGAATTTGGACCCTTCATGCTGTGTTGCACCTCTTCCCATTAGGAGAGTTGATTGCCTTCTCCTGAAGATGCCATTTTTCTTTCAGAAAATATGTCTGGAGCAGAGGGCTTGTACTGCCATCCAAACTCCCCCACTCCCTTTGTCCAGTAGCACAGTGTACAAAGATCTCTTCCACAGCCTATGATAAACAATTTGAGTAGTAAAGTATTCAGGGAGGAAACTGCCATGAAAAATGCTACACCTGATACTAATTCACTCTTGATGAACTTACCTGAAAGTAGGCTATGTTCAGGTTACAGTTCAGGCTCCCAGTTCTGAATTCCCTTGGTGAAATTAGCCCTGAAAAAAATATTTAAGTGCTTTTGTCTTTAGAAGATATTTTGATTGAAAGATGACTGTATCCATGGTTTTCTTTGATGAGATTTCTGGCTTGTTTGACAAAAGTAATTGGTAACTTTTGTCTTTTATAAGGTGTTTGATTTAGTACCACATGTGTCTTATTATAAAATTAGTCTGTTATAAACCAGTAGAGAACACATTAAGTGGATTAAGAACTCAGTAACTGGCAAATGCTCAAATGCAGCTGTCAATGGAGAGTCATACTAAAGTTCAGAATTTTCTAATAGGATGATCCCTTTGCAGGGATTAATTTAATAATGTTTTATTAATGCTCTCAAATAATACACAATATCACTGCTGGTAAAATGTGTGCACGACACAAAGATTGTCAGAGCAGCAGATAATAATGATGAAGACATTCAACTTGTCAGTCTGGGCCCACTCTGACAAATGATCTTTTTAAATGCCGAGTATCGCTAGACAAAAGCATCTGGACCGTGCCTGTGAAAGTAAATACTGCATATGGAACAGGGACTCTGTAAGAACCACACAGGATGCACAACTGAGCATGAGCTTCCAGAGTGATGATTTCATGAAAGGGGGCTAATGAGGTCACTGTGAGTATGTAAATAGTGGGGCAGAGGTTGGGGATGTGAGTGTACTTCTGTATGTGACACTGGTGAGGCCAGCACCTGAATACTAGTGGAGAAATTTCCAAGAATTGTCAGAGTTAGTCTCGTCGTTGTTTAAAACATTTGTTGCAAATACTCTGTTATACAAAGAGTGAGCAGGGAAATCAGATTTTTTTTAAGGGCGAAGACCTTCTTGGTTTTTTGAAGCAAAAGGTGCAGATCGTTCTCATCAACAGACAGGCTGTGGATCTTGAGTCGGTAGAGTGAAAAACACGATTTAATAACCATTCACAGGGGATGTGCTCAGCCTCCTAATGCTTTTATGGCTGTATGATGAGGACAAAATACACTGTATTTAGCCAACAGAACTTGACTTGCTGATTACATGACAACTGGATAAGCATTCTTTATTCTAATCAAAATACATGCAAGCATTTACCTCATCAGAAACATCCTGATGTATGACTGCATATTTCTGGACATAAATCAGTTAACATACATATTTTAATAAGATAAATCTTTTAAAACACACCACATTATTGACATTCTTAAATTAAATACTTATGTTTATATAATAAAATAATAAATTAAATGTTTATTATAAATCTTCAAATATGCTTTCTAACAATGAGAAAGTTAGACCTATAGGGTTTCTTTTTGTTTGCTACAGACAAGGTAAATGACACGTTACAGATTTATTCCATAAAGAAGAGTTCCCCATCCTTAACATGTTTTTTTTCCTCAGATTACATAGCTGAAATAAGCATACATAAAGTACTATTGTTGATTAAGAACATAATAAGTTATTAAATATACATCTACTGTTTAATGTCCTTGGAGTCACAGCACTGCTGAAGATTAACATTTCAAGCTTCTTAGGAAACACAGAAATGTCTAATAAGGTTTTTGATGTTGAAACTTCCCAATTAACTAATTTAGATTGCTCAGACTAACATTTCAGACTCATGCATAAATACATCACAAGATAAATTAATTTTGTTACTCTATTACGAGAACTCTTTCTCCCAACAAAGTAAAACATAGACATATGCCTGAGGTTCAGATACTGTCTTGAAAACTTTTAGATATTTGCTCAAAAGTGTATTGGCTTTCTGCTTGCATACATGTTGTTTAAAAGAATCTTAGTAAATATCTTCAAAAATATTAAAATAACAATTTTTTACAAACAAATAATGTAGTCAATACTAATATCCTCCCTTATATGCTTGGATCTGACAGGAGGATTACTTCTGGTCATCCTCATATCAGAAAAAATATCTGACTCCTGACCAACCCGTGTGTGAAAGCAGACAGCCACATGTCTTAGCACTAAACACACACTCTTGTTCCTCCTAAAGCAGACAGAAGAGAAGGACCTTCTCGTCCCACCTAGAGGGGAGCCCTGCCTCCACAAGCAAGCAGAGAGAGGCGTGCATGCAAGTCATGACCACAGTAAAAACTAAAGATTCATCACAACATAAAATGTCTATTTCTCTTTAAAACAAATGTTTCAAGCTTTAGCCTGCTCTTCTCCCAAATCCTTTTTCGAGAGACAGTACAAGAGGCCATGGGTTGAAGAGAATGACTTTAATGTCATGAAGGCTGAGGAATATAATGCAAATCCTCTCAAATGAGACTGAAGCTGCAGTTTGAAGCCACAAAATCATCGGAAACTGCTGTTTCCAATGCTGATTCTTCCCCCCCTTATATAAACAGTTGCATTTTTATTTATGAGGAATGTGCTTAGTCCTCTGTCATGAAACCAAGCTAGCTCCTAAATGTACCAAGCTTGTTCTCTGTAATCCCAGAGGAAAACTATGATTAATATGCAATGTCTTTATGCAAGAATTTAAACACGGTAGGAGTACAGCTAATTAATGTCTTTTAGAAATGCCAGCCATCCTAAATCATTGGTAAATACAACTCCAGGAGACCAGATTGCTGCAAAACCTATCAGTGAGGTGCAATAGATTGCTACAATTAACAGTTTCTAGCAGATTCACATGGAAAGAATGGTTGATTCCCAATTAAAAAAAAAAAAGCCTTGAATACACAATAGGAAATCTACCACCTGCTTTTGTCTAAGGTCTGAAATTTATAAACTAGTTTGTGTACAGCATCTTCTCTTCCTGTTGTTAATTCTTTATCTGTTAGCTACCACTGACACCATTTATTTTTTGTTCATTAGCCTTAGGTGGCCCTACCACAGAATTCTAATAACAAACCAAGAAAATATTGTTCAAACATGTAGTAATAATTGTTACCATCCTCCCCTTCACAGAAACGTCACAGGAGATAATGGTACAGCATGTGCTCAGAAGTACAGACAATTGCAGAGTTGGAGCCAGAAGAAGGTAATGTACTGATGTACAGGAAGGTACGAGCTACTTGGTGTGTTACAAGCTCAGGCAGTTCATGAAAAGACAGAAAAAGAGTTTCTTAAATTGCTAAGAGGAGAAAACTGCACTGAGAGTTCTGAATCCTAATGAAATAGGTATGATCTGGCCACAATTGTATTTCAGGCTCTCTAATCTTCTGAAGTTACTGCCAGTCATTCTGAGAAATAGGTAGATTCAGATACCTCAGCAATACACAGGCTTCGGCTCTGGATATGCAGCCTGTCTCTTCTGAAGGAGAGCCGAATACATCTGGGTCCATCTCCAGATTCCCATGTCTGACCACACTGTGAGCAGTGGCACTGGTTGCTTTCCACTCCATGGCAGAGAGTGAGTACATGCTTACAGATGTGTTGAGAGCAGCTTCCAGCATTAGACAGCCCAAGTCCCACACCAAGAGAAGTATACTAATACTTAAAATGCTTCGCTGTCATCTTTTCTCTCACCTTCCTTCAGCTCTTTTGCCTCCTTTAAACCTCAAACATGCAAGGCTAGTTGTCCTTTCATGTTACAGAACAAGTGAGTACCAAAGTAATTTTCTGCTGACAAGTGCAAGCAGTAAATAATCATCCTCTCTGTGCAGACAGGTGGGACAAGAATCAGAGCTGCGTCTCTGTTCTCTTTGCACGTGTTGGTCAGTGTTCTGCCAGTGCTCAAACTCACAAAGTCATTGCTCAGAAAAGCAGATGAAGTTATTGATAACACCCAAACAGATTAAGTAACTGCAATCCCTAATGCGTAAGCACTGCCCATCCTGAAGATCTCTTGCACTTTATGAAAAATAAAGAGTAAATCAGAAATTAAATATATGGTAAGTTCCAACTGCACCTCTTAAAACAGCTTTAGATCTCTGGGTTGTGACGCACCCTTAGCAAAAGGGACAGGCCAACCTTAGAGTAAAGCCTCCAGGAAGAAGGCTTTGAGTTTACATTGCTCTTTGAATAAAGGCTGGGCTCTTCAAGGAAGAGATTTTGATGACCATAGAAGAACTGTCCTCCACATGCATAGGCAACGAGTCCCTAGATCCAGCCCAGGACTCTATAATTTTTTGCTTTTTTTATTTTTAAGGAAAGAAAAAAACCCTTCAAACTGTGTTACGCACCCATCTCAAAAGCTAATTTAATGTTCAGTGCGTGCTGAATGTGGTAAGAGGCACTTTTTGTTAAGATCCACCACAGTGTCTTTTATTGATCCATCACCGTGCAGATCAGTTGTTCTGGAAGTCTCAGTTTACACTCCTCACACTTTTGAGGACTTGAATGTTCACCATAATGAAGATCCACTTGGAAAGGCTTTACGCCATAACAATGTGCATTTCTTTTGCCTTGCCTCTGGAAAGAGTAGCCTGAGCACCTCTCAGTACTTATAGCAGAGTAACTCGTCTTCTGTGAAGGAGAGGAGCATTTGTGTGTGCAACGGTGCCTCTTGGAAGACAAAGGTACTGATTAAATTTATTTCATTAGCAAGCATTTTGTTCCTTTTCATTACAAATAAAAGCTGTTAAAGGGCTTCCTCCTGTTGTTTAGTAATTTGTAAAGGAAACATTCTCATCTCCTCTCGACTGCCCTTATGCCACATGTATGCTCTTTCAGGTTACTGTTAATGTCTCCCTTGCCAGTCATACCCACAGTTTCCCCTAGCTCAGATTTCTGCTTTAGGATGTGGTGAGTACCGCCTTAGCAGTCACTCTTCCTCTTTACTCACTAGCGTGCATAGAGCTAGGTTACACGTAGCTGAAGTTTGGTCAAATGAATTCCACTCATTCTGACACAAATTATAATCGTCAGCTTTTTTATCATATGTGCTCCTTCATGTAAGTATCCAGTAGCTGTACCTCTGCATCAACAGATCACACCATGAATGCAAACCATAACATTTGGAGCATAGATTATATGAAGAGCCCTGTCTTAAGGTAGATGGAGTATCTAAAGCATTGTGGTACCTTTAATTTAGCTGAAGGATTGGTAAGAAATTAAAATGTCATGTGGAAACAATGACCTGTTATCAATGCAGATGAAGAGGAAGTGAAGAGAATGATTTTCAGCTTGGAAAAAATCATAAATAGTTCAAAATATAGGTATAAGTGTAAGTATAGATACAGATAGATTTTGGGAAGCCATTCTTCACTGGTGATAAGAACAACTTCGAGGTAACAAACAAGCTTCCATATGGCAGAAGGCCAGATGATTATATCTTGAAAACAGAAAAAATATGGAAAATTCTATATGTCATATATCTGGATACAATTCTATCATGAATTAATTCAGCCACCAGGAGCTACACAGTCCAGTTCCTCTGAACCTAATAACTGCCCATCATTCCTTATGCTGCCCTACACAGGCACTGCTATGTGTGCATCTCCCACATGAAACTAATCTTAGGTAGTCTCATTTCCATAATACAGCTTTTAAAAGCCAGGAATGATTTAAATATATTTTTTTCAGTCCTAGCCCTAGAAATGTGTTTTTGGATGAACTACATGACAATAGAGCAATTAATATAATTTTTTGTAGATGTATTTATCTTTTGCAGACATTACACTCAAGAAGAAGACAAAGGAACTTTCTAGATAACAAAGCCTGTCATTAACACCTTTATGGACCTCAAACCTGGTGGTCTGTGTGGCAGACAGCTCTTCCAGCTAGTTCGCTCTTGCACTATTTTTTTAGAAAATACACTAATCTACCTTAGAGGAAAAAAAAGAAAAGCCACATTTTCTCCATTTTTATGCAGCATATTCCCTGAGAGAGGAAGCAGAATCAGGATACAGCTCTCTACTTCCATGTCTTGCCAATTCTCCCCTCAGATTATCTTCAGTGTTGACACCAGTCAAGGGCAATGGCCCCTCTAATAGGAATCTCCCAGTTTCAAAATCAGGAAGAAAAACATTCACTTTTCCTAGTTAGGCTGTCATCTATTTGCAGATGTAGTGGGATTCACACATCTAAATTCTGAAGACGGCAGTGTAGATGTCTACATAGGAGTTAGCCACTTGGTTCCCTTTATGTTCCATAGCACCCAGCTCATCGTCTAGGTAACATGACCATAGCCATGAATTGTCTTCTCCACTGATCAGAGAAGGGATCCAGGTGACTGACTCTCATGTAGATGTCTAAAGCTGGGTGGATGAATTCCCTGCATCTGTCTTAATTGAAAGCAAGCCCTTACAGCATAAAAGCCTTTGAAGACAGCTCTTATAACAAGGAAATCTCAGATCCATCACAGTGTTGGACACTATATAAATCTGTAGCATGCAAGCTATTTTTAGCAAAAGTAGGGAAAAAACATACTGGGAAAGACTAAAGGTCCACCTAGTCCTGTGGGTGGCATCTGATGCCTAGGAAGAATACGAGAAGGCTGCAGGCAGGAACTGGTGCTCCCCTGGTGAACTGTTGGAATACTCAGAGCCCTGTGTCTCAAGACCACTCTGAGCCAGTGGCCGTATTTGTTTGTTTTTAATGACCCTGGATAAATAATTCTTTTAGAAATATGCTTTTGGAAGTCATATATACTTTCAGCATCTGTGGCAATGGTATAAATATACCATTGCCCCGTGGCAATGGTATTGATTTTAATCACAGATTGCGTGACAACTCACCTTCTCTTATGCAACCTGAATGTGCAGTCTGATCATTTTGTGTGACGACTCTCTGCTCTTGTATGAAGCAAAAGGCAGCAATTCACTTTCTCCAAGCCACTCATGAGCTTGTAGGCTTTCATTATGCCACAAACCCCACTGGCTATTTTCAGGGCTCAACTGTCCTAGCACATTTACTCTCCATGTGCAGATACCGTTACATCATCTTTATTATCACTCTCTATTAATTTTTAGTTTTATTATATCTTCTCTGTGCAAGCTAGCTCAGAAGTCTACTTCTAGACTGACTGCTGATGCAGTCAACAACATTGTAAAGGGGATAATTTTTTGTTTATAAATTACACAATGTGTGGTCTCCATTATAACAAATTGTTTTTCAGATGATAGCTGATTAGAAAGGAAAGGGAACCCTTACACACAGGAATAACACTTAGAGCATGGCAATATTTATCCTGATGCTTTAGTTCCTTGCCATCACTGTCAGAGCTGGATCTTTTCTTTTTCCTCTCATCTTCTCTCTCTCTGGTGTGGTTATTTTTGCTTCCTTGATATACATCAGTTCCTTGTCTATTATGGTATCATGAAATGTGTTTTCATACGCAGCTAATACATTAGAAAGTGCCTCTGACACAGTGTATCTGATATTTGTAGGAATTTGAAAGGAAAAATGCAAATCTACTAGCTTATTTATTTAATATACACTTCAGAAGAAGCTCTCTTTGGCTGTCCTTAGGTAAGAGTGGATGAGCCTGAAACTTCAGGATAGACAAAGAGGAAGGAAAAAAAGAAATAATAAATCTTTGAATGGATTAATATGCTTCTGAAGGGCTGGAGGCACATACAATCAAATCACAACCTTTCTGAAAGTCACAGCAAACTAGAGAAGCTGATTAAACAAAACAAACAAAAAAGGAAATTTTGTTCGTCAGAACAATTTATGGATTTTGAAATTATATTTGTCTCAAATTATAATGAAGTGCAAAAATCTCAAAATTTTTAGGAAAATAAAATACTGAAATTGAAGCAGGAATATTTTCTTTCATTGCTTTAACTCACGTGTCATCAAAAGAAAAATTGTGTCAAAACAAATTATTTAAACAGCTTTAAAAATCATACTTGAAAATGTAGATGAGATTGAAATGTTTCACAATTTCAACTGTGCTATATCCAAAATCTTCAGTAGGTGCTTTGGGTTTGCCTGGCCGGATTTTGGGTGTGGGTGGCTGTAAGGGTGGCTTCTGCAAGAAGCCACTAGAAGCTTCCCCAGGTCTGAGAGAGCGAATGGCAGCCAGCTCCAAAGAGGGACCTGTCGCTGGCCAAGACTGAGCCTATCAGTGATGATAGGATAGGAGCACCTCTGCGAAAACGTATTTAAGAAATGGGGAAAAAAGAACTGCACCACACAACAACTGGCAGAGAGACAGAGGAGTGAAAATCTGTGAAGACACCAAAGGGCAGTGAAGCATCATGGGGGAGGATGAGCTCCAGGCTCTGGAGCAGAGTCTCCCCTGGGTCATGGTGAAGACTATGGTGAAGCAGGCTGTCCCTCTGCAGCCCACGGGTGTGACCGGGTGTAGATGTCCACCTGCAGTCCATGGAGGACCCCACACTGAAGCAGGTGGATGCCTGAAGGGGCTGTGACCCCGTGGGAAGCCCGCACCAGAGCAGGTTGCTGCCAAAGCATGCAGCCCATGGAGAGAGGCCGGCCCACGCTGGAGCAGGCTGGCTGGCAGCACTGTGTGAGGCTGCGGAGGACTCACACTGGAGCAGTTTTCCCTGAAGGGCTGCACCGCATGGAGAGACTCACGTTGGGCTGGATTGCTCCTTGTGTGAGGACTCACGTTGGAGAAGGGTGTGTGAAGATTGTATCCTGTGGGAGGGACCCCACAATGGCCCAGGGGAAGAGTGAGGAATCCTCCCCAAGAGGAAGAAGCAGAGGTGAAGACACTGGATGAACTGACCGCAACCCCCATTCCCTGTCCCCCCAGCGCGGCTTGAGTGGAGATGGACAAACTGGGATTGATGTTAAGATGGGGAAGAAGGGAGGAATGGGGGGAAGGTGTTATTTTTTAAAGATCTGTTTTTATTTCTCACTACTCCTCTCTGATTTTTTCCTTAATAAATTTAATTAATTTCCCCAAAATCGAGTCTGTTTTGCCCGGGACGGTAGATGCAGGTGATCTCCCTGTCCTTATCTCAAACCATGGGCCCTTCGATATATTTTCTCCCCCTGTCTAGCAGAGAAGGGGGGTGATAGAGCAGCTGTGTGGGCATCTGGCCACGGGGCAGGGTCAAACCATAACAGTAGGAAAGAGCTTCTTGGGCAAATTCCGATTAATCTCACGCAGGAGAATAGGGAAAGTAAAGCTTCAGGATGGAAAAAATTCAAAGGCTTATAACAGTCCCCTCCCACCCTGCCTGCCTCATCACACAGTTACAGGGAGTTTCTGATGATCTCTGATGCCGGGCTACAGTAAGGAATCCAGCTAGGGTGACATTAATCATCTGTGTTCTGGAATGACGGACCTCAGTAGCTGTGGATGTCATAGAGGAATGAGATGCTTAAATTTATGGAGCACGTGTAAGCATTAACTAAACTTTTCAGAAGACTAGTCTTACAGTTTAAGATGGGAGTTAATGATCTGATTATTTTTCTAGTTCAGGAAGTCAGCAAGTAAGTGACTTATAGCATCCTCTTATTCTCTTTAATCTTATTTGAGTGAATCAGTGAAAGGAACTGATATGTATTTGCTATGTAGGATTTATTTTGACAGAAATCAAGCAACAGAGCAGCATCAGTTTAAGAGTTTCTCTTCCATGAGAAATTGTGGTAGTTTGGCCTTTGAGTTTATTTTGACACAAAACCAAATATAACTTGAAAAGAAAACATGAATTGAAACTTCCTTCAAAAAATGTTATATTAATAACTCAGGCTCATCATTTTAATATCAGTGATCAAAATAGTGGTTTTGATTTTCAAAAAAATAACCATTACTTTAACCATTTTAGTTATACATTATGAACTATCACAAAATCAATACTAAGATCAAAACCATTTTGAGAAGGAAAATCAAAGACAAGTCATTTTAATCAAAATACTCTTGCAAATAAAGACTGCAAACTGTAACATTAAAATCAATACCAGTAATACTACAAGCCTCTGGTAGTTTTCTTCACAAAATAAAAAGTCCCCTTGGGAAACTCTTTCAGCCCAGGAAAGCTGACAGTTTTATTCTCTGCCTTCCCAAAATTAGCTCTCTGGCAGCACCGATGCTTTCCTCCCTAGGGTGCAATAGTTTTGTTCAGTGAGGCTGTGTGACAAAAATCCCACAGAAACTAAGACCCGTGTAAAGTACCATTTATGAAGTAGAGGTTTGGGGATCTCAAATCCAAACAGAGGAGCTGTGCTGCATCTGCCCTCCATGGCCTCTCATTATTAAGTGACTTCAGCCCGTAACACAAACTCACTTCGGCAGCCTGAAATCCACAAATGTCACTCTGCAAACAAGCAGCGGTGAAAAGCAGCAGGCAGGCACCTCTTCGCCCTGTGGCATCCAACAAGTACACACCTTTCCCTGACAGACATTTGTAATAGATAGATTTTTACCTGAGCTTAATAAATAAATAAATAAACAAACACAAAATGAAACAGCAGTCATCTTATTAGTGCGCTGGGGTTTGTTGTTTTGGGGTTTTTTGTTGTTGTGTTGGGTTTTTTTTTTGCACAAGGGAAAATAATGAGAAGATAAAACTAATTATTTCCTGGGGAAAATACTCAAGCAAACCCACACTATTTGCATTTTATTGTCTCTGCAGAGGTGCAAATTGCTGTCATCTTGGGCTTTTTATTGCACTGATAAGGTGTTCCTAGGAAAGGGAAACTAGGCAGAAAATTGGCATCATTATGCATTTCTGAGATGCTTACATTTAATCATTACAAACAGATGATCTTTGAATAATAAACTGGGGGGAATCAAACAGTCAAAAATAAATGTCTGCCGCTGAAGGGTTATGAAAACATCATTTGATGAATTACCTTGAAACGGAAAAATGGACTCATCTCTCTACCTTCCCAGAAGAACACTCTAACAAAATCCACTTCAGCATCAACAAAAGTAGAAGACAGGGTACTGGCAAAAAATGAAATTCTTATACAGTAGATCCATCTGCTTCTTTTCATAATGCAGGGACATTAGCAGAGAAATTTAAAGGCAATGAGCTTTAGAGAACTTAAGGGAAGAAGCAAGGGTAGTATGGAACATCCCCACTTTTCTTGAAAATCTCCAAAAGATCATTCTCAAAAACAAGTGGCAGAGGATGTAACTCATTGGAGTTATGACTTGAGGTCAATCTTAGTTAATGCCTGAAGTGTAATTAATCCGCACTGTGCTGCAGTTGCCTCTGTATTTTACTAAAGCCTTACAACAAGGCAGTTTTCTCATAGCAAGAAATGAACAGTAAGCTGAATCCACTTTTCCGTAGCATGGTCTCTTATTAAGGTAGGTGATTTGCATGTGTAACTAGCAGATATATTAACTTTCCTCTTTCTTTAATTCTGGAGCTTGAAGACAATAATAGCCTAAAGTGACTGTAAACCATACTTCGTGAAGAGACCGTGTACCTGACAGGTGTCTTTGCAATTGTTTTTCCAAACACTCTTTTCAGTGCTGCATCTTTATTTCCTGATCAAATTTAGCCTATATTTTTTTTCAGAATACACCATATATCAAATGTTTTTAATGACACTATAACAACGTAAGAAGCTACTATGCTTGTATCTTGATATACCACACAGTCTGAGAGCCACGGCTACAGATTTTTTAAAGAAGAAAAGTCACATGTATGCGGAATTAAATCAAGAAAGATCAGTATAAGCTGTGGTATGCCAGTTCCAGGTTTATTTTCTGGGTTTGGACGGGGTTTTTTTTTGTTTCTGCTAATATGTTTTATTTCTCCTTGAGGTCTTTGCTATGTGTGCATTAAAATAATTTTATAATTATAATGTAAAGAATTAACAGCAACAAAATTTCCAGTTGATAGTACGATGCACATTTGTACGTCATACTTTATTCTAAGAACTTTCAAGGTATTTTCTTGTTGGTTTTTGGTAGCTTGATCTGAACTATAACAGTTTATATGTATTAAAAAGGAGAGAATATGTTGTCATTTTCCACTATCATGTTAATTTAAAAACAAATCTAAAAGTTCATGTAACATATTCAAATGTTATAAATTTTTATTTTATACATTGAACTAAGAAGAATTTACTATTTTGTTTCTCATTAAGATCAGCTTTTCAACAGCTTCTTCATTCGAGTTAGCCTTTATGTAGTGATTCTACACTGGATACAGTAAGATCAGCCTGATTCTCACTTTGCTGCTTTGTGAGGAAGAAATTACATGTCTGTTAAAAAAAAAGGTATTTATTTCCAGAGACTGAGATGAAAAATATTGCTATCTAATAATATCATTGGCTGTTTCTTCTAGGATTACCATTGCTGAAAATAAAATTTGCATGATATTTCATTAATAATTCTTTTTGTCTGTAAATTTGGAAAGAGGCAAGGTGTTAAATTTTTCAAAAAAGACAAAAGTTAAAAAGTTGTAGATCAGAATAGAACAGTAGTGTTTAAAAAAATATTATCTCCATTTTGACCAGCACAACATATTTTTTGCTACACAGGCACTCTCCCAGCTGCTAATCTCCAGAGTTTTCAACAATTAAATTGACGGCTGAAGAGAAGAAAGATTGCTTGACAGTCTGGTAATCTACCCAGAGGGGAAGGGACACTGTCAGTCAGGGTTTGGCTACTGGAAGGGCTTTCAGCCAGCCAACCATCTGCACATGTCTAGAAGGCCGTTATTTTTCCCCACTACCCAGCTCGTGAGAATTAAACCAGCCCTGTCAGGAAGCATGTCTATATTATGCTTGATAGACACGGAGTTGTGTAAACACCATCAGTAGTATTGAACAGCGCCGCTCCCAATTTCACCATCCATTCCTGTATGCTACACTATTGCAGTGCTCTTGTAGGAAGCACAAACACTGTGGTAGCATGCTAGGTAACTAAATCCCAATACAAGTTTCCCATACTCTGGCACATCCTGCTGACCTCCACGCCAGCAGGAGTTACGCTGGCACTCTCCTTTTGACTGGAAGGTGTGTATGACCTCCTCCCTGTAGAGAAACACTGATGCCTGACAGCAAGGGCTCACTCTGTTCATCATCAAGGAGAAAAAGCATTTCTCTCCTCTGCCCATGTACTTACTTTGATGGTGCTATATGTCTAAATGGTCTGTGCAGCCCTAGTGTGTGTCCCCATTGCATCCCAGTTCTCTCAACCCAAAGGCAAGCCTGGTACTCCTTCCCCCATCCTCCAGCCCACAGTCTGGTGTCCTCTGGCAGGAACTGAAGGTGCTGGAGCTGCACGTGAGCTGCAGGATGCTCCAACTAGCTCCCACAACAGGTCGGGCTACCTGGCCAATGTCATATCATGCTGTCACGTGTCAACACAGATGCAAGTTTGGAGGCCTCAGTCTTTTTCCCAAAGATAGGTGACATCAGTAAAAGGCACCAAAATGGGGAGTGGGGGTGGGAGACACAAGCAGACCTGTACACACACACACATGTACACACACATACTGCCATGCTGGGATCACATGGTTTTCAGGGGAAAGCAGCCTGACAACAGACAAGTGGGTAGTGGTTGTAACTCAAGGCACTGTGGCGAGGTATTGGAGCAATGCATACTAGGTTACTCTCATGGGTTTGAGTCTAGCAGGGATTTTTGGAAGCAGGGGTAGAGCTGTGTGGGATGACTCTTGGGAAACTTTGAGAGCCTCACTCACCCCCAGGCAGGGGTTGGACCCACCCCTGGCCAGGGGTTCTCTGTCTCTTTTGATTTCGTCTCTTGATCTGTCCTGTCTTTTGTGTTGGGGAGGTTTTCTGCTGAGCCCGTTAGCTCAGTCGGTTAGAGTCTGGTGCTAATAACGCCAAGGTCACAGGTTCGATCCCCGTAAGGGCCATGTGTTGCCTGATCTAGTTGAGAGGCGTCCCTGCCCACAACAGGGAGGTTGGATTAAATGATCTTTAAGGTCCCTTCCAGCCTAGGCCATTCTATGATTCTATGAATCTATAATTCTGCTGCAGGAAGGGGAGGTGAGAGGAAAACAAAGGAATACAGTCCTGAGAATGGAGAGCGGAAGAAGAGTCCTGGAGAAAAAGGAGAGGAAGAAGAGTGACAGAGCAGAATCTCTCCGTGGAGCCCTGTGGTGGCTGAGATGGCAGGAAGATGATTGTCTGCCATCTGGAGGGACTGACAGCAGTGAGAATGTCCAGGATGCAGCAGTATGTGCAGAGCCCCATGCAAGAGGGGAGAGAGACCGAGCATCAGTGGTAGGTCTGCCAGAAGTGATCTGTAGCCCCGATGGACTCACGAGGAGGAAGAGGATTGCCTCCCATGAGATGGACACCACGTGGCATGAAGGAGAGACTGAGAGGATCCCTCTTTCGCAAGAAGGAGGAGCTGCCATGGATGAAGAATAATGGCCAGGTGGACCAAACCCCCCACCCCCTGCCTCCCTTGCGCTGATGGGGGGAAGGAGGTAGCCAGGCAGATAGGAAGGGTGTCGGGGGGAGTGTATTTAAGATTGGGTTGCTTCTGTAAATGACAGTGGTAAATTAAATCTATGTTTTCTCCCCAAGTCTAGTCTGTATTTTGACCCATCATCTTAAACGGTAGATTATTACCCTCCCTGCCCTTAATCTCAATCCTTCAGCCTTTTTTGTTGAGTTTTCTCCCTCCACATCCCTGTGGAAATGGGGGTGGTGGAAGGAGTGAGTGAGTGAGTGATCTCGTGGTTCTCTGTTGTCGGCGCAGGCAGTTGGCTTAAACCACGACAGTTATTGAGGCTTTAATTCTGCTCAGTAAGAGGCAGGTGAGTAAGGGATTTAAAAGTAAGCAGAGCTGTACTGACATCAATCTTGTAACAACTGTGATGATGAAATGCACCCTTGAGCAGCAATGGCTTTATATACTGCATACAACAGTGCAGTGCCTGGGAGCTGTAGGACTATGGTAGACAAGAAACCATTGATACTTTTTCAAGATGGTGATTGGGAAATCTACTTCTTCTTTCGAAGTTATACCCTGCAGCACTGGTGTAAGGAGTGCATCTGAATATAGCACTGAGATTATGTGTGAAACAGAAAGCACTGCAGTCTGTTGGGGTATTTTTAATCTCTTTAAACCAAAGATATGGAAAATGTGAATAACTGTCCTTGTGCTTAGAGAAAAAAATACTGCAGAAAGGACATTGGAGAAGCACCTAAACACACGACTACAATTTACTGCATCTTTCTCTCCCTGGAAGAATAAAATCTAGAATAAAATATGGTCATTCTGCAGATACCACTTCAGTGTATCACAGCCTGTTCTGTCCTACCCTGGTTACTCTCTCCCAAGAACAGCAACATTTCCCTGAAGAAAAGGACATCTCTCTGAGGAGCTAATATCACTTCTCCCTGATGTGGCATCAAAAGAAAAGTCAATGAACATGAAATGATGCTAGCGAACACAGTACAGAAGAGGCAGGAAAGTAGGAAATATCTCTGAGGGAAAAATGAGCTTTTCTTGTGCTGCATCTCTGCATGATCTTCATCTGGGAGGACATTCACGACCCCCAGTCTTCCAAGAAGTGACAGCTCACAACAGTATTGTAAACGTGGAATATGTTAGCTCTCCAAAACTTATTGATGGGTGTAAAGAGACATTCAGTGTTACCAGTAAAAAAACTTACATGCTGATGTACCTTTCAGTTATTTCTCATTTTTCTTTCAAAACCTCAACAAAATTCAATTACAGTCCAATCAAAATATGTCCTCCATTAGCACAAGCAAGCCAGACAAACCCATATACAAACACAAAAATATATATGAATTTTAATTTTCATTTGGTCATATTTTATTTAACAGAATGTTGTTCTTCCTCAGTAACCAACAATGATTTAAAGTAGTAGTACTCTCCAAAACAGCCCACTGATCACAAAGAACTGATGATATTTAAACATACAATATAAAGAGTGACATGTTTCACAAAGTTGCTTAATTTTCAGATTTTAGGTTGGAACACAACAGACCAAAAGTAACCATCTTACTAGGTCCAAGAATAAAATTCAAACTGACGACGAGTTGTGAAAAGAGAGTAGTTATTGAAACTATACATAGAGAGAACATGATTGATAAACTTGTCCTGGCTTTACAAATCTCAGACCCCCTGAGTCCTAACAGTACTAAACTGAGAAACAAACAAACAAATTTTATCCTGAGGATACAAACACTGTTTGCAAATTACTCCTGTAATTTAGCTTTTGAATTTTTGATACTGTGCTATAGTATTTTCTGTAAGGCTCCAAAGTAGATTGTTGCATGCAAAAAGGAATTATTCAGTGGTTACTGCCACACAAGTACTATAGATCACAAGAGCCTTAAGGCACAGATAGCCAATCCAGCAATTTTTGATGTCACCACAACTAGCTGTTAATCATTATTCTCATAAGAGAGTTGTGTTAAGAGATTATGTGAGTGCTTTTACATTTGCACGAGTGCAGAACTAAAAGAGTTAATGTCACAATCTTCACTGGGACAGGAATACTTCCATAATCTGCCATTGCTTAAATTCTGGGGCACTAGTCCCTACCTGAAGAGTGATGACTAACAGTTAGGGAAAGGTAACAGCTTAAATCACAAGAGCTGTCTCAGATGACTGTCCATCTACACCTGCATGGACTCCTACCAGACTCCTTTTTTTATTCCTCTGTGATGAGGTCAGCTGTTGCTCTCATTTTCCATTTCACTCTGTTACCAGAGATTCGTATAAGGGAAATACTTAAAATAGCGGTGCTCAGGCTCTAGTCTTCAGATTATCAGGGTGCTGGGTTTCTTTACAGTTATTCATGGAATTAAGTATGTACAGAAGACAGGATGTTGTTGAATGCAAAGGAGTAATACAAGAAAGAATGCAGAGCTGGGGCAGTTTTGTAGGACACATTTCACATAGCAGTCCAGAAAGATCTAGAGAACCAAATTATTTAAAAGCGACATTATTGTGAAACTTGAACATTGGTTAACTGCGAACAATGTGTTTTAAAATAGTTTCAGGTACTCTGTGTATGCCCCTCTAAATATATTCGTGGTTTTAGAATCACATTTTCTGCTATTTAATTCCTTCTGCCACTGGTGCATGAACGATGCACATGAACCTCAGGCAAAACCATATTTAAAGGAAAGAGATTATACGCTAAGTCCCATCAAGGATACAGTGCAACCAAACCCTGAAACTCTTTAAGTTATCATCATCTTAGGCATTACTTGTAACAATCACCAATTTAATATTTTTAGACATTAAGAGTAATACTTAAAGTTGTCAGTTTCCTTTAAATCATCTCCACTCTGAGTGACTAATGGCTATGATTAACATCACCAGCAGAACTGTTTCAAGACACAGGACACAGATCACCAGCTACAGCTTGAAGGCTGCATGATAAGCACAAGACACTGAGGTGTGCAGGGGAAATTCCCACACCACTTACACCCACAGCCTTCTACACCCAGTAGGCTCTGATATTGCTGTCAGGGCAAGACAGGCTTTAAGACAACCAAGGGCTGAATTCTCCCATGAAATTATCTCTGCAGCAAGAACTTGCAGGATAGAACCCTCCCTTTTCTTCTTATGGACAGGTTGGTGGATGTCAGCTTTCCAGCTCCTGCATGCTCCATGATACCCACATACCCAGAGCCACCGTAGAAACAGCAGCAGCAGCAGCAGAGCCAGTTCAGGCCTGGCATATACATCAGGTTTAAATACATCAAAAGTAAGTTTATGTTGGAAAAAGAGAAAGATCATAGAATCATAGAATCATAGACTGTTAGGAGTTGGAAGGGACCTTGAAAGATGATCTAGTCCAACGCCCCTGCCAGAGCAGGATCCCGTAGGGCAGCCACACAGGCATGTGTCCAGGTGGGTTTTGAAAGTCTCCAGAGAAGGAGACTCCACAACCTCTCTGGGCAGCCTGTGCCAGTGCTCTGTCACCCTCACAGTAAAGAAGTTTCTCCTCATGTTGAGGTGGAACTTCCTATGTTCTAACTTAAACCCATTATTTCTTGTCCTGTTGCTGGGCACCACTGAAAAGAGACTGTCCTGTTCATCTTGACACCCACCCTTCAGATATTTATATATGTTAATAAGATCCCCTCTCAGCCATCTCCTTTCAAAGCTAAACAGCCCCAGTTCTCTCAGTCTTTCTTCAGAGGAGAGATGTTCAAGTCCCTTAATCACCCTCGTAGCTCTCTGTTGGACTCTCTCCAGTAGGTCCCTGTCTCTCTTGAATTGGGGAGCCCAAAATTGGACACAGTATTCCAGGTATGGTCTCACCAGGGCAGAGTAGAGGGGGAGGAGAATCTCCCTAGCCCTGCTGGACACACTTTTCTTAATGCACCCCAGGATCCCATTGGCCCTCTTGGCCACAAGAGCACACTACTGTCCCATGGACAACTTACTGTCCACTAGAACTCCAAGGTCTGTCTCCATGGGGCTGCTTTTACTCTAATCTGTACTGGTGCCTGGTGTTCTTCCTCCCCAGATGCAGGACTCTACATTTGTCCTTATTGAACTTCACAAAGTTCCCCTTTGCCCAGTTCTCCAGCCTGTCCAGATCTCGTTGGATGGCAGCACAGCCTTTCTGTGTGTCAGCCACTCCTCCCATTTTCGTATCATCAGTGAACTTACTGAGGGGGCGCTCTATCCCTTCATCCAGGTCATTCATGACTGGACCCAGTACTGATCCCTGGGTAGCACCCCTGGCCACAGGCCTCCAACTTGACGCTGTGCCACTGACCACAATCCTCTGAACTCTGTTGCTGAGCCAGTTCACAATCCACCTCACAGTCCAATCATCTATCCCACATTTCTTGAGTTCACGTACGAGGATGTTGTGGGGGACAGTAACGAAAGCCTTGCTGAAGCCGAGGTATACGACATCCACTGCTCTCCCTTCATCAACCCATTTGGCCATGCCTTTGTAGAGGGATATCAGATTAGTCCGGCAAGATTTCCCCTTGGCAAATCCATGCTGGCTACTCCTGACAACCTTCTTTTCTTCCAATTGATTAGAGATGGCCTTCAGAATGAGCCGCTTCATCTTCCCAGGGATGGAGGTGAGCCTGATCAGCCTGTAGCTGCCAGGGTCCTCTTTCTTGCTCTTTTTGAAGACTGGAGTGATATAGGCTTTTTTCCAGTCCTCAGGCTCCTCTCCCATTCCCCATGGTTTTTCAAAGATAACAGAGAGCAGCTCAGCCACATCAGCCAACTCCCTCTCCTTTCTGATGACAGATGTGTAGTTGGGTTTTTAAGTCCTCTCTTATACTACAGAGCAAGCGAAAGCCTCCCTCATTCATATTCTAAAATGATTGCTTCACTCCAGCTCCCTGTCATTTTCTCCACAGGCCTCCCACCTTTCCTTAGAGATGTGTAGATCCTTTCCTTCTCTCTCTGTATGACTTCTTCAGCTGGGCAGGACACAGCATTTCCCATATTCCTTTACGTACCAGGTCTGAGAGCCCAGAGCCCATCTCCAGGTGATGATCTGGTGGCGTGCACTGATCCATTAAATGCTGCTCACAAGCTCAGCTACGACATCTATAATTTTACATCTAAACTCAAGCATTTTCTAAAGGTTTAGAAGACTCCATCATGGCTATACAATGTAGACCATGTGAAAAATGGGAACTCTGCTTATAATGTATATGGGGGACACAGGACAGGCTACAGATTCACTTCTTGGAATTGTTCATACAAGTTCACTCACATAATTTTTGCCATTCATTTGGCTTTCCACTGCAGGCTTGCTTCTGTTTTTCATTTTAATTATTTTGTTTTATCAGTTTCTATTATCTTTTCCCTTGCTTTTTCCTCCCCTTAAATTTTTATTAAGCAAGGGACCTGATTGGAGATGCCTGCCTTTAGGCACTGCTGTGTGTTTTCAATGATGTGACAGTCTCTTTAAGGAATCATAGCAGCATTTCCATATCAAATGCAAATCCCAATTAACCCTCACTAGTTGTCTGCTGCAGATTGACAGATATGTCAGTTCTCTGGAAATGAATTCTCCACTAACAGCAAAAGGAAGCTTTGTCACATCTTTATTAGAGAGGACTTGTTTTAAGTGATTGAGTCAGAAACAACAGAGCTGGATGACCATGGTACCCATAGACAAAATACTTCGGCCATGTTTTAACAAAATTGTGTGCCATAAGGAAGCATCAGCATCTTCCCTCAGAGGTCTCTCTATTTTGCCTGCATGCAGTGCTTCTCCTTGATTTGGATTCCACAGCGATACTATCAACTGAGATTTTCGCCTCAATGCAGAAACTTTTTTTTTTCTCTGTTTTTAAGCTCTTATCATGGGAGTCTGACATGTCTTGTTATCAATCAAAGCAGTTTACACACACAAAACACTGGAGAATGAGTGATAAAGTAGTGGGAGCTTGTGACCTACGTTTCAACTTCACTACTGTCCAGCATACTAGAAGTTGTTATTTTTTAACAACAAAATCACTTTGCAGGTTGTGCAATCCAACACGGCTCAGTGCCAGTTTGTGGTAACAGATCTATACAAAGGGAACAAACTAAGATCCCAGGAGCTGATAGGAAAAAAATTCCCACACAACTGAAAGCTGAAATACAGACTGAAGGGTATGTCCAAGGCGATGTGTTAAATACAGAGCCTTGACACAGGATTATTCAAGGTTAAAAGGCAGTACAGGATGCAGGGTCCTATCTGCCCAGCTTGCACTTTCATTTGGGGTGACTTAAGCATGACTCTAAATAAAATGCCAATATAGTTAATGGGAAGATCTCTCTCAAAAGGAGATCCTCCCTGACCAAGTTCAGAATTCTTTACTGGGCAGGCAAGATTTTCTTCTGGGGATCTTCAGAGTAAAGTATCTTTTCCCACTCGATTGCACATGGAAGAAAGGTGTTTCATTTGGAGGACATACTCCCTTTTTACAATTTCTCGACAGAAATGGTAAAATGTACATTTGGATTTAAATCCACAGGAAAGTAGATCACCTCTGGTTTGTAAAAGTTTTGCGGTAAAACGTTTAAGTAGGTTTCTAAAGTACCTAGACACAACTGAATGAAGAGCCAGACATTCTTCTCACACAAACAGGGACACATCATTTTCTCTCTTGCAGTTCAAACCAGACTGAGTAACTGAAGTGTCATTTTTGCCATATATAAACACAATGTGAATGTTTTCCATTGAGATGTTAAATGTCTCTAACTGGCTGTGTTTCTGTTTTGCTATCTGAGAAACAGGACAACTATCGTTTTCTTGATTTTGTAGTGCGCTTTGAACTTCATGGACAAAAGTACTATTTTCAGCACCACAAATACATGCTCATAAGCTACCTGGAAAAATGCCTTATTTTAGAAGAACATGATACAGCTAGTCACGATTAAGTAATTTTTCAGTACAGTCCTTTGAGACCTTTGCTCCTGCCTTTCACATTGATATTTACCTTCCAAATTTGTCCTGGTACCCAGTGCTGTCGATGGCTCAGCAGGACATTCCCCATAGACAAAAAAAGATCATCAAAACTAAACTCAGTGCTCCCCTCAAATCCTATTTTAATATTCTAAACAAAGTCCTGAAGCCTGATTTTTAATTTTTCTCTCGTCCATGCTCTTCAAACATGACTTTTTCAAAAATCCTGATGAATACATACACTGATAATAACGGAAACAATGTAATAACAGGGACGTGGCCCAAGCTTATTGCAAAGTGTTTCCCAGGTAATTCTAAATGGTAGTTCTTATGACAAAACTTGGCAAATTTTTAATTTCCCAAACAGAATAGGTAAACAATAAAAGGCATTAACAAAATACTATCAATTTACAATTTTGCCTGGCAATGTGCTTAGGCTTTGCTGTGAGTGTGATTAAATAATACAGAGCTTTCCATGCAATGTAGTGAGCTAAAACAATTCTTTAAGAGGGAAATTGAAGCCAATCTGCTCCTCCACATATGAATGACCTCTTGAGGTCCCTTCTACTCCTATTTTCTTTAATTCTGTGTTTAGTTTATGTATGTCTCCACAAATATCTTTTGTGACTAGGCATAGCATGTTTGTAGAGTGCAAAACATCTTTTTAAATATGCTATACAGTACATTTACATTTCTGTAAAGACATCTTAAAGCTATTTTACAACTAATATCTATTGGAAGTCTGTGTATTTGTTGGAGCTTAGTGGGACTGATTACCTGTCTTCATAAAGCTGAAAAGCTATTGACATCTCGGATTACAGGAGGAAGGCTTTGGGCATGAAAAATTCCACAATTTTTCCACATATTTTTAAACATTTATTTCAGGGAAGAGACATCATGTAGGCAGACATTTTTAGATCTTGCCAAAGGCCTGAAACCATCAATATTTACACTTTGTTTTCTCGTCCCTTTTTTTTTTCCACTTAGTTGCTTGGACAGGTATATCCAGTTTTCCACTAAGTTCCTCATATTGCAGGATATTTTTTTATATGCATATCAGCATGCATAATTACAACAAGGTTTATTCTCCCCTATAGACACACAGGTAAGAAATTAAGAGGAATTCCTCTCAAGATTTTGAATCCTATTTTTAGCACTTCCATTCTGCTATAAAAATTAGACATTAATGCCTACAATAATAAAGATTGGAAAAGGTTTTCAGTCCAAATTTAATCTATTAAAAATCGACCTACCTATAAAGAGTTTCTACAAGAAGCAAGGGAAAGGTGGAAACCCTTTATGTACCCTGATGTGTAAAAGAGAAATGCTTTCAAAAAATACTGAAAGCATGTAATGCATAATCATTTTTCTTACCTATTTTCATATTCCTATCCAATGTCACAACTGCAGTTACCACTGTCAGAATTTGCTTCAATGAAATAAAAGCTGCAGCCAAGAAGACCTGTATCCCAACTCCTTAACAGTGAGGTTCTTATTAAAAAAGCAGTTTTGTTCTTGGTGAAAGATGAGGTCCCAGTTATGCAAAATTATAATATATCCTACTTCGACTGTCTGGAAAGAACATATTAATACTCATTAATTTGAAACTGAAATCTGGCATCAGAGAACATTACACGAATTACAGCTAAATGCATAAATAAGGAATTTGCAAATAAAAGAAATTTATAAGCTTCAAGCCAAATTTTAAGCTTCATACAGCTGAGCAGATACACTTTCCTTCAAAGATGTCCTGTGGGGATTTAAGAGGCATTTGCATTTTCTGACCAGACAGCTGGTGTACTCCAAAATCAGCACTGTGCTGGTTTACACCAAAGTTTGGTCCATGTACCCAAAAGCATGCAGGAAGATTTTGATCACCGCTGTGTCACAGTTTGCATACTAAATCCTGAAGCCCTTACAAGGAGAAAATTTCTACTGTTGTTGGAGTTTTATCTGATGCAATTTTAAAAAACAGATCGATGGCAATATACTGTGCTACTAATCAGTGTGGGCATATATAAGATACATTCAGATATGGCACTTACGCAAACTTTAGAGACGCATCTCACCTATCCACCACAATGAGAAAAATAGGACTGAATCAAATAGTATACGAATTCTTCAATTGTTCCAAGTGTCTCAAACCATATCAGTTTCGACTACTGAAAATTTGTAGGACAGACCAAAAAGATGATCAGGCTCCATATCTTTTCTCTTTGCATTTCATAACCTGTATCATGAAAACAGAATTAGGAGAGCAGAAAAGCAATAACTTGTTCTGATAAGTTCCTGCAATGGGATGGCATGTTGGGGAATACACTATTTATCAGCACTGATCACCACTGTGAAGTAGGAAAGCTTTATCTGTGTGTTGCCTGGGCTAACCAAGGGTGGTGCTGAAAGAGACAGGGTTTTCTCAGCCCCGAGAAACGCCAAAGCTGCCACTCTGAGATGACATACTTCCAAGATTTCACTCTGCCCTCTCTCTTAACTCATCCCAGCCTACTAAATCTTACAGTTGCAATCATTCTGGGTGAGGAGAGGTGACCTACAACCAGTGACTTCAAAACTTCAGTGATCACTGAAGTGATGGAACAAATTCTTCAAACTCTGGTGCTTGGGAGGTGGGGTTGCTGTGAGCAATCTCCTTCACTGTGGCCATTTTATTAACTAATCCCTGAATTGCCCGGACTTACTCTTATGATACCTCCAACTATTCAGATATCTTGGTGGGCACCCTGCGTCTTCTCACTCTGATGTCAGAGTTAAGAAATCCCAGTAAGAAATGACACTCTTGCCTCAGCATACAAAGGCTGCACACACATCAGCGAGCACACAAACATGACACAGCCCCTGCATTTCAGCTGATTCAGCCAATCCCTCGTGAAACCTGTTGCCCTTTTGAGGTAAAATGTATTACTCTATTATGGCACATGTTCAATATATACAGGAACACTACAACCAAAACAAAAGTGTACTAAACACATAGGCTGAGATGTTTGACTACAACTTATTCATATTAAACCTTGCTTGGAGTGAGATGCTGTTGTTCTATGGAAAGTTTTACTATATTAATAATGACATTGTCTCAATATACAATCTATAATATATCTAAGTACATTGAATAGGTATGATTTCTTGTATAAACCTTCAATTAAATATACTTGCTTAACAATGTCACCTTGTATGCTTGTCAAAGATTGGTAAAAATATATATATATATATGTATCCAGACTCCTAGTGCACAGCATTCAGTGATTAACTTACAACCTCTGTTGCCAGGCTTTACTTTCAAATACCAGTTATTACACTGTATTTAGAGGACTATTTCCAAGGGAGAAGAGAGTTCTGGAAAAATTCTTGGCGTGCAAAATGCAAGAGAAGTAACTCCAATGTGTCCCACATTGCAACACCCTGATTAGGGTAACAAGCCAGGTTACTTGTTAACTGCAAATGAAAAGTTAAGGAAGAAATCTCACAGATCCATACAGCCAAACAACAAAGCTGTCAAAGAGTTAGTTCCAGCTCATCTGTTATCTTTTTCACAATGCTACATGGTTTATGCTAAATCACAATCCTAAACCACAACATTATTTGGGAAATCAATTCCTACAGTTAGGAAACATTCAACCGATTCCAGCATCTCCAGGTTCTCACATTCCCTCTTTATCTGTGCACTTTACATGAGCATTGCAGAGAGGAAACAAAACAGCAGTCAATGCGCTGGCTGCAATATGGCTTCCTACGAGAAGGACAACATTTTATTGGCTTTGATATTTTTCTTTGTCCGGTATGTATTTCTCTGTGTGTATGTGTGTGTGCCTGTGTGAGTGCGCACATGTTTTCTTCTCTTTTTTTTATGACGCACTTCACTGACATATTTAACAGTCACTCATTTCCATAGCATTTGTTTACCATAACTTACAAAGTCAAAATGGAGGATTATATTGTATTTACAAACAAGTTGGCACTTACAGAATAAATTATTGATTCCTCTTTATTTTTTATTTCATTTTATTTTCCTTTCTTCTCCTCTTCTTTTTCACCCAAGGGCATCCAGAATTCAGGCAGAATAGTAAAACCTGCTGCCTGCTGCCATTATGCTACATTAACATGAGTAAACAGGATTCCAGCTGGTACACTCTTCCCCAATAGTTTGCTTGTTGCTGCGAGGCAGTGCCTTCCACCTCAGTTCATGTCCGATGCTCAGGAAATGTTAGTCAAGTGAAAGCAAAGGCTGCATGTTTTCTTCCTCATTCTTATCCATGCGTTTCAGCACCCCAGGATCCACAACTGACTGAGACCTGCAGAAGGATAACATGTTTATTTAACATTTGTAGATCAAGACAAATGAGGGTAAACCTCAGCTTTCTTTTGTTTATTTTAAATTCTGCCAGAGCTTAAAAATAACGGCACAGCATTGCCCAAGATCTCATCATTGCAAATGGTCAGGAAATTCCTTCATGGAATGACTACATGGCTTTAAAAGGCTCAGTACTGGTTTGTGGATATAGGAGGAAAAGATGGAATAAAGTGGATCCTCTTCAGGGTGCATCCTCAGCACAACAGAACGCAAACTGAGCTGTCTTTTGCACTGACTTAAGCACTCATCCTCTCTACCAGAAGGTTTCATGTGACCAGGCTGGAAAGAAGGTACAGTTCAGCCTCCCAGCTGGCTAACAGCACACTGCAATTAGCGGCACGTGTTAGCTGGAAGCACAAGTTGCTCCTGTTCTGAGTAGCACTTCAACACAAGATCCTAAGCCAATCCTAGGGAATCCTGCCATGGCCAGTAGGATTTCTTAAGCAGTGGATGCATCTGTCAAACTCATTTATCCACTCAATGAAACAGAGCAGAGAAGGATGGCAGGGCTAAATTCAATGATGATTTTAAAACTTCTCCACGTTCTCTGATTCAGCACAGAAGCATAACGCTGGTACTGGTACCTTGCAACAGACGCGTGAGGGAAAAAGAGGAAAGTCCAACCTCCAGCAAAATCAAACTGCCCCATTAAAAACATTCTGAAGTGTTAAGATGAGGTCTTATATCACTGATATCTCAACATGCTAAAAGGTAGATGCCTCTGGGGTACAGTAAAAGAAACCCTTGTTGGATGTTTCCTTCTGTGAGATGAATGTCATGCCAGAAATGCCCATTTCTCTTCCTTTCTGTAGAGAAGGTTTGAGATGGCTAGGGCATGTGTACATCTCTACAATGCACACATCTATTTTTGATCAGTGGAAGCACACTGTCAGTGCAGCACTGCTACAGATTTGCTCACTTGGAGAGCTAAAGAACAGACAAAACCTTTAGAAACTCTGACCTTTCCCACAGTAAACACAGAGTCAGTCCCCCACTCATATAAACTGGCATCATCCACTGAAACCAATAAATGAGGCTGAGAGCAGGAGATAACTTGGTCTTTCTCAAAAAATCTAAAGAAAAACCTTCAAAAACTCAAGAAAAAAACATCTGAATTAGAGCCTAGGTGAAAACAGAAGGATATTTTCTAATAATAATTACCACATTCTCTTACTAATACTAAAATCATCTCTTATTAATACTAAAATCAAGAAAATTAGCTTTAAAAATCTGATGGTCTCTCTTGTGATAAACATAATGAAAAAATTATAATTAAAACTGTACAATAATCCTCATCTAGAACGCTGGTTGGTTCCTCAGGCAGAAAACTTAACCATCGAATTAAAAATATTTTTTTAAAAAGGTACCATGCCAATGCAAAACTCTTTGAAAATTTGCTGGTGGAAAGTTGTACTACTGGAAAATCCAGATCATGAAGATAAAAAATGCTGTAGAGGCATACTAATTTAAAAAGATCCCCAACTGAATGCAAGTACTAATAGGAGATAGCCTCTTTCTTGGCTGCCATTGTCTGAGCAGCTGAGGTTTCCAGTTGTCATCCGGGGAACTGGAAAGGCTGCAAAACCAGCATCAAATTCCCAGTGAGGCAGTTTTGGCCATAAATTCTCAGGGCCTCCAAACTCCCTGATGCCCAGACAAATGTGAAAATGTACTGCGCAAATCCTGATCTATGGCCTGTAAGCTCAGAAGTCTAAATGCCTTGAAGAAATAGTTTTCATTCAGTTTTAAATCAACATTTACCACCATGCTTCATTCCATTTGGCAGCAATTCGTGATGAAAGTATGCAAAAGCATTTGTGTAAGTCTATAGCTCTAATTTTAAAATGGCAAGCCGGATTAAGACAGTTGTTGGATATCTGCCAGATGCTTGTGAAATTTGTTCTAAGAAGCTAAGCATGTTTCACTGACTTACTGACATGGTTTGTAATACGTTAAAAACCTTCTTCTGCACTAACATACCACACTAAGTGTGGTTTTAAAATGACGGAAACAATCCATCAGGCACCAAATTCAAGTTAAATTTAATTTCGAATGAAATACAGTTTATCCGTTTTAGCTTAACTTTTTTGTTTCTGTTTTATCACAGTCTGTACACTTAATACATCAAAGACCTGGGATTTTCAGTCCATCTTACTACCACTCCCTTCTATTTGGTACTAGCACAGTAAATCTACTTAGTGCAGGAAAAAAGCATTCCAGTAGGTGCTGCAGACATGCTAAATGAAAAAGAATGCAAAGAAGGTGAGGAAATTTCAGCTCAAGATTATGTAGATACAAATTTTAGCATGCTTATTTTCTGCAATATGTCTTCTGCTGTGTCAGATAACCCAGACTGAAAGAATGTCAATTTGAAGCTGACACTGAAGTGTAACTCTGGATGAAGGATTTTTTCAAGTAGAAGTCAAATAAGAATAAAAAAGCTTTGAGAAAGAAGGAAGAATCTGGTCAATCCACTGCTTTTCCATCTAATAACGTGCTCATCCAGGACAGTACAGAAAGTCTGCTCCAGAGGGCCTTGTTCTAGACCTTATGTTTATTTGTTGCATCCTTGTATGGAGCTATTTACCCTCATGACTTCATTTAGCAACAGTAAGTCTTCTGCATTTCATCTCCTAAATTCCACTCTTCTCTCCAAGACAGATTCTCTATTGTCTCATAATTCTTGTATTACGTGCAACTCATATAGAAATGTATTGCTCACTTTTCTTTCTTTCCCTGGCTCTGCTGCCCCATTTTCTTCATTACTTGTGTTAATTGCATCTTTGCCGTATGGCTTCAGGACCTTTTTTAATTTCTCCTTGCCCTAGTTCGTTCCCATCCAGTCTCTTGCTCTTTCCCATTTTCAGTGCACTGTAGGTTTTCTTCAGCATAAACTCCTTAAACTTCACTGTTGTTTTGGGTTTTTTTATTATTATTTCTAGAGCAATTTGCTGTTGTCTCCTCTCTGTTCCCCAAAACTACCTGTATGTCACAACGGCATTGCAGTCACAACTCACATGGGTAATAATCAACACTATGGTCTGTAATCAACAGTGACCTTCTTAAGACAGGCAAAAAAACCATGGTCCTTGCCTATAATAAACTGAGGGAACTACTTGTAACCTCACAAAAGAGAAGGAAGGCAAATGGTAACGTTATCGCAATCCTAGAAAACCACAGTACGTTCAACCCACCTTTTCATAGATTTGGGAGAGAGATCCTTTTCTATATCCTTTGCAGGAGCATTGTAGGAGTCCGCATTGCATTCACTGTCATCATCGTATTCATGGTCAAGCAGTGTTCTTGCCCATGTCCCCATGTCATAGGGGGGCAACATTCCTCCAAACTCTGAAGGCAGGATCTCAGGGTGTATTAGCTGATGCAGGCTGTTGAGGTTGTTACCATGCAAGAATATCTGTGTGTGCACATGCAGGCAGAAACAAAGCAGTATCACAAAAATCGTCAAAGCCCAAATTACACCAACAGTATTAGAGGATATTGTATTCTATATTCTGGCTATATTGGTCTAACACAGATTGCCACCAAGGTACACATCACCTCAGCCTTAAGCATGGTCATATTATGTTCATAAACCTACAAAATGATTAAAGCATAAATGAGTTAAAATGCTTGCAGGACAAGCGGCCTAAGGAGGGTAAGAACTGATGTCTGGCAATGAGGTGGACTGAAAATTAGATAGACAGACTACTTATCTCTTCTGATTTGCCCTCCCTAATCCTGTGAACTAAATCAAATGATTAAATTAAGAACATAAATAATAGATAAAATTAATATTCCCTGTATACATTACGGAATATATATTGACTTTCAGCATCCAGTCATGAGTTCTATAAATAAGATGAATAGTGAAATGTAAAGAACATGTTTCCTAGAGGCACTGGAACACATTTCCTAGAGAAGTTGTGGATGATCCCTCCCTGGAAGTGTTCAAGGGCCAGGCTGGCTGGGGATTTGACCAACCTGGTCTACTGGGTTGGAATAAGATTATATTTAAGGTCCCTTCTAACCCAAACCATTCTATGGTTCTATGACAACTCCACTGGAAAGATCTTCTTCCTTAATATGGTGGTACTAATCACTAGCATCCATTCTTGATGATACAGGAAGTAAAATGATTTCTGTGAGAACAATGAGGGAATAGCTAATGGACTATCTGATATTTTTGATGAACATTTTGGTAGACTGATTTTCATATATGCTTTACATTTATATATATGTATACTAATATGACATATGAGTACTTGTATTTATATTTAACCTACTTGTTTCTCCTCAGACGTCTGGAATATGTGACCAATAAGCACTAGAAACAGAACATCTCTGGATTTAGACAGCCATCTCCCACAGATACTAGGGCCCTGCACACTTTCCACTAGGAAGAAACGCCTGCTCTTGTCTACGGCTAGACAGACAGCTCATAGCAGCTACTTCTAGACTAGCAAGTAAGATGAGCCAGTATTCACCCTTTGAGACTAGGAACAAGTGCCATGGCACAGTTCTTATCCATATGGTTAAACTCCTTTCGTCTCCAGAACAAGGTCACCTCATCCATAGTGCTCACTGGTCCACGCCGTCTCCAAATTGTTCCTGGGAAATGTCTAAGAAAGCACCAGCTGTCACCGGCCAGTGCCCTGCCAGAAAGCGTTCGTACAATTAAACAGTAGGAATGGCAGCACCCAACTCTTTTTAATTGACTATCACAGAAGCAGCCAAGAAGGCAAGGTAGGATGTTGCCTCCTAACAGCTGCACGCTGCCTCTTGTTCCCCACGGGGCAGGCAGGAGTGTGTGCACAGGCAGACGTCAAGTGCTGTCAACTCACTTTCCACTTCAGCTTGGAGGCACTCCTGTGGACAGCTATAGCCCTAGCATGATTGATGTTCAAAAGACAGAAAGAAAGACAAAAAGACCAAATATATGCTTGTCTTGTACTCCTTATCTCAGCCCATCTTCCAGTCAGCTGTGGAGACAGGAAGCTTAATATGACCATGCAAACCCAGTAATGTTCTTCTATCTCAGAACAGAATTTATCCTTGTGTGAAAGAACAATATTAGTGTAATTTGTTTTATGGTGTCTTTCCAGTTGAATGTTTCACTTCTTAGCAATTGTTTTTATACATGCTGAGTACTACATCCATCTTAACATAGCTATCAGTCACAAATCCAGCAATATATATTAAAAAATACAAAAATAATTCAGGATAAACAACAGATAAATGATTAGCCTGGTGAAATTCTGAAGGGAATTCTGTTGGGTTTAGCTTTTTTTTGACAATCATTCTCTTACTTTTTTTTAAAAGATGATTTTAAAGTTTATGTGCTGAACATAACTTTCACATTTTGACACTAAGTTTTGGACTTTAAATTAATATTTAACCACCTATTTCTTACAGGTATTCAGTATTGACCAAAACAGTTGCAAAAAGTCAGCATTTCTGAAAACATGTCTAAATAAAAATTTAAATGCTAACTGATAGGCACCCATGTTCAACTGCCTTGCTGCTTATTTTTGACGTTTTAACGGACACATGAGCTGTACTTTATTCCTTGGTTTTGCATTTGCAGCACTTGACTTAAAAAGGCCTCAAACATATCTGGCATTATAACGTTCTTTGTTGAACCTGTAGGCAGCAGAGTGCAACTGAATCCTGCAAAATGGGTCTTCATTTGCATATTTATAACAGATATTACATAAAAGGCTTTGTGATCTATAGTTCAAAATCTGAGAATACCAGAGGCCTCTCAAGCGTAATCTGTGAGTAAAAAACAGCTAAACACCAAAGATCATTGTGGCCTTGTAGACTGTGTTTGAGGCAAGAAAATACAGAGTTGCTTAGAGAGCTGATCTCATTAAAAAAAAAAAATCACATTCTTTATAGTGCCATTGTACGTGATGCTGATTGTGTTTGCCTGGATGACAAATATCCTGTTACAGAAATAGTATCATTCTATGTGCTATCACCACCAAGCTCTAATTTCATTGCACTGATGCAAATGCTGCGAATTCAGCAACATCTCAGAGACTGCTCGTGCTTATGCACAGATGCATACACATAAATTCCTTCTATTGGCTTTCATTCAAATCAGTATTTGAAAACTACTATATACCAGCTGTGTATTTTAGTTCATGCTATTGTCAAGGAAATCACACTAGGAAAGGACTTTGTACTCACTACCTCTCTTCTTAAAAGGAAGACGCAAATAATTTCAGCAGAAATTGAATAGAATTGAATAGAATCTTAATAGAAACTGTAATGTTGAAAATACTTTTTATATAACCAGGAGAAACTATATGCTTACATGTCAAAATACACATAAGTGCACTGCTTGACTATGTCCTTAAAGGGTAACAGTGCATGAGTTTCTAAAACAGTTCAAGATTCTTTACAGTGCAGATTTATATAAATAATTTCCACCAATAGCAAGCTAATATATTGTGTATATATACTTTATCAGAGCATGATACATCTGCTGACTAAAACTGCCAGGTGATAATCAATTAAACAGAAGAATACCCTTTTTCGTGTCTTCTCCTTTAAAAAGGGCCGTATAACTGTGTAGAGGGCATGGATATACCACGGCTGATTGACGAAGTGTATTCCTCCAAACCGAGCTGGAAAACTGTCCTGTATGTCACAAAACAAATATATATGATGTCAGTTGACTCTTAGTAGAAGTATTTTTTTTTTATGCTGAATGCTTTCATTTTAATAATAAACCTCAAACAAGAAGGAACATTCTTCAAAACTGTGTCCTCTCAGTTGAGTTCCAACTTCCCACACCAAGTAGAAACTCACCCTGGACAGTGTGGTGAGGAAGTATGCCATGAGGAAGTAGACCAATAAAGTCACAGCATTTCTAACCTCCAGAAATGCTTTAAACATTTATGTTTGCCCATAATCCATCTATACAATATATTTTTCTCTTTTCCATTTATATGGATTTTATTCATTTTTAATAGTAACCACCTCAACTCTTCCAGTGCCACTGAAGAGCACTAAGAAATGTCCTTCTTGTTTCCACCTTAAAAATGAAGTATAAATCTAAACTACTATTCAAACTGTCTCCGATATTATCCATATTTCATAAAACTGAGAATGCATTAAACATTATGCACAAACTGTTATGCAACACCCATGGCTGTAATTCTTGTCACATAGTCAGGGGCCTTCTGGGAGCTTAAATGTAAGGACAGCATATCTGTATTGAAGCAATGACTTTTCTTTTTCCTTGCTGAAAAACACAAGGGGCAGATAACTCACTAGGAAAGATTCTGATCTGCATTTTCAATTTCTAAATCAAGAGAATATGCCAGAGGGCTTGGCAGTTTGAAGAGCGCAGCCACTCTGTCCTGGAATACTACTGCCAAATTCATTGCGTGTCCTCATTTTGTCTTTGCCTGGTCGATCATACGCACAAACAATGCAATAAGCTGCTGCCTCTCCTCTGTTGCTTAGAGTTATAGCCCTGAGTAAGGAAGCAAGAGGTGTAGACAGGCTTATAAATTCACATGTCCCCTTTGTTTTCACGGGTTATGCCAGAAACTTGTTGGTGTTTAGATACAGACATTTAATTACTGGCTTTCACTTGAACTCTTATTCAACAGATGGTCCATTCCAGGCAGCCATGGTGGCCACTTAGATCAAAACCAGGTTCCTCACAGCAGCAGCAACTCTCGTTTGACAGTACAAGGACAGGCTTCCCAGCTACATCTCCTCCTCCTCCTGCTGTGTGGATGCAGTAAAGGCACCTTCAGGTCTGTGCCAGTGGGATCAGAGGCTTGAGAGACGATCAAATGGTTAGATAGACAGGGCACTTTGTACAAATAGACATACTGTGCTTCCTCTGGAGACAAGACAGCAGGCTATATAGAAGCATCCAGCTGTCTGGATAAAATCCACAAAGTACCACTTGAAGCATACTGATTTAAGGTCATACAGCACATGGGAAAAAAAATGGCCAAGAAAAAATCATAAGCTATATTAACTAATCAAGGACTGTCAGATAAGGAAGGTAGGAACTGTAGGAAGGATATTTTTCATTAAGTGTTTCCAGACAGGAATATACTTTGAAAAAGTGCATGTGCCAAGAAACCTCCTCAGGTCTGTGAATGTGTACAGTCCTGTGGGAATAATGAAGCCTGAAGAGATCACTTGCTCTTCTCAAAGGTATTACACAAATACTGGCAGGCACTCCTAACCCAGGGGGTCCGTCCTTCAGATTGCTAACTGCCTCTAAACTGAAACAACTTGGTGCGTTACTTGAATAAATATTTTCAACCAGGGAAGCAATGTGTTCACAATAATCTGCAGGGAGGATGACAGCTACGACACACACCACTAACATCTGGCTGGCCACAGCACAACAGTCAATATAATTAACAGTCTATTTTACAGATTTTCTCCAGAAACATTTGATTAACAACCATGAAATAAAACAATCCTATAAATAAAACAATCCTATCAAAAGACTATGCTACAGAAGCCTGCTCTTGCTAAATGCCTAGCTCCTTTCAGTGTTGAAGAAATGTCAAAAAGCATGGTTGATAATTTGACATGTAATTCACTCTATTCAATACCATAAATCCCCAAACACCATTTTGAGAACAAAACCTCTGATATACAAAAGGCAGTAAATTAAGTCCCTATCACAGCATTCCAACGAATCCATTAAGAAGGATAGATCACTGGATGACATCTTAACCTTTAGTTGCAGGAGATACAATTAATCTAGAGAAGATTGTGTTTATTTGGTTTATCATAGGTGCTGCTCCAACAAAGCCATCTGGTACAGCATGGTGTGTATCATGCACAAAAGAGCATACACTAGAGCTGCAGAATACATTTCTTGCTAGTTTCATCTATATGTCTTTGAAGATATCTTCAGATTTAAGTCTGGAATGGCAACTGTGTTAAGCATCATGAGGATCAAACACTCCTTATAACGCAGGCACTATGGAAGACAGAAAAGCAAACCAGCCATTCCTGGCTGCATGCCTTCTTGTGTGATTAAATGCTTTTTAATTTATTTTTTTTTAATACAAGTGCCCTAAAACTTATATGCAGAAAGTGATGAAATGTTTGTTCTTTATTGCTCAAAAAACATCCCACACAGAAACCAAGGACAATTTGTGAATGAGAAGATCTCAGCAGGCAAAGAGCCATGTACACACGCAGATGCAGAGCCGAGAGCCAAAGGTATTTGTATTCTACTGTGGGCTCAGAATAGATGTCTTGTCAATAACCAGTATCTTTATAGAGATATTAAATTTCTAGCAGATAAAAGGAATATCTTTAGAAAGTACCACTTTGATACTTCCACAATCTTTTCCTGCATCTTCGAAACCATTTACATGGAAGATCATGAATATATGTGGAAGGATCCTCAAATAGAAGATGCCACTTGATAGGAGAAAAACAATTCATCTTGGTGTTTTTCAGCAGTTCTTAAGGCATCTTCCAAAACTGACTAAAGAAGTTGAGTATTTATCAATTTCTGTGACTGAACTGAGGTGCCCAAATTCAGGAACACTTCCTAAGGTGTAATTAGGACACGGAAAGAAAAAGGGTGGTCAGAATAATCCCGCATTCTACACAGTGCTAGGACTAGAATTCAAAAGCTTCTGAATGCAGATCCAAACTCCAATCTCAACAGTACCTGGTGAGAAAATAAAAAAGTGGAATAAGCAACCACAGCTGCTGCAGAAACAGGTGTCAGAAGGTGTCTGGCTCTTTCCAGACGTATGACTCCCACATGGGGATTTTCCAGACAGATGGCCATCCTGCACAAACAGCAGGTAGGAATTTCTTCCAAATCACTGATTCTTGTAGGTTTTTACGTAGATTGAGTCACAAGCACGGTGGCAGTCACAACTGCTTCTGTAGTCATACTGCATTTCAACAGAAAAGCCTATAACTCATGAATCACATGAATTCTAAGTAAAAGGTATCCCGTGCCAGAAAACAGTAAGAAATGGAGATCAGCCACAAAGTGAGCTGTGCATTTGACTGGAAAAATAATAAATCTGATGGGGTATTGCCAAGCCACCAAAAAAACCTAATTATATACCCACAGTGTGGGGTGGGATCTAGAGTTCACAATAACCTCTATTAATGCAGCAGAACACAACCTAAGCGTGCCTCTGATGAGCACAACTTGGGACATGGCTGCGCCACAGACACAAGCGGGCAGGTAGCAACTATTAGGGGCCACGGTCACTGACATGCAAGGCTTACCAGCGACCATTAGCAGTGGGCTACCAAGGAGGGGGCACACCTCTACGCTCCTGTTTGCAGGACTGGGTGACTACCAGTACATGGCAGTAACTGACATCTCTAACATCTATGAGTCAGCATTGGACAACAACGTCAAGCAAACTGCCTCACTGGCTTTCCATCTGTGATAACATGGTTCTGCTCACTCGCTGCAGTTTTACCTCTCTGCCACCCATAATTTATACAACCTGTCTCACAAGCTTCCTCTCCAAGGACCCAGCTGCTGTTGCCTTCTCCTGCCCTTGGCACATGCGAAGAATCCAGGTTTCTACTTGCTAGCCAAAAATATCCTGCTCTGTGCTGGGCTCCACCACCACCTGAGCCAGCTCTCAGGGTTTCTTAGAAGATCGTGCACTCTGCTGTGCCCAGCAGAAATTCTTACAGCCCATGCAATAGCAGCAAAACCAGTATACGACATTTTCAATAGGATCTAACAGAAGAAAAGAGCCAAGTTTCCAATGAAAATCAGTGAGAGTCTTCCTAGTGATGTCAGAACTGTTATCACGAAGATAATAAAAATGAACCACCTTTTTCATCATTACCAAATGAGAACTTCTTAAAGCCCACAGCATTCTCCACTTCTTGGGTACTGCGTCAACATTCAAACCTCTGAAGTCTACTTAAAGAATTACCCCTCACCACCACCTGAAATCAGTACTGGAGTCACATTTGCTTACAGAGTTCTTACAAGTGTAGCTGTGCAAGCTGCTGGGACCACCATGTGCTCAAAGGTGTGTTGGCAGCCCAGCCACATCGGGGTCTCACATTGCCTGCAAACAGCCCGTCCGGACACACTTTGTCACATACTAACAAGAGTGCTTGGGCACATATGCTCTAGGGTCATGTTTGAGGGTTTGCTGTCCTTACGGGCAGTGAAATTGTTTTTTCAGACAGTCTAGAGGCATCCTCCAAAGGACTGTCTAGACAAATACAATGAACAGGCTGCACTTGAGTGCTCTGATGAATTCAGGCCGTAGCACCTGCAGGCTACAGAGTCAAAACTGTGAAAACTGTATCTTCATAACAAAAATTACGAGTTCAAAGATAGCATATTAAATTATTAATATCTTAAATGTCACTTAAGAGTTATTTCTGAAAATAAATTCGGGTGTCTTCCAGCTATTCCAAAAAGTCAAACACCTCAGAGAGAAAAAAAGAATCACTATGATGAACCAAAATAGTATCTTCATAATGGAAAGCTCCATTATAAAGACACTGAAACATTCTTTTTGATGCAAGATGCAGCATAACTAAACTTAATTTTTAGCATGTTAAAGAGGAAGCTATGGAAAATCACAGAAAGAAAGGGCTCTGATTAGAAGGAATATTTCACTTCCCTAGTATTCCAAGAGTTGAATTTCCAAGACGAGTCAAGAGCCACCACCATCCAAGAAGAGAAACCCAGGTCTTGCTCCCACACCGTAACTTTCATTGAAGGTAGGAAAGAGGGTGGCATTCCTAACACCATCCATCCATGTAAAGGGTAACTGCAATGTCTCATAAGAAAGTAACTTGTGTGTAAAGACTGATCACCTGAGCTCAAGGCACGACTATGACTGGGACTCTGCATGGAGGTATGGTAGGATGATAAAAGACTCCAAAGTGAATCCATGGAGTCTAAAATAATTTGAATTGGTTTATTTATGAAAATAAATACTGGAAGGCAGATGCTATCTATAATCACACTAGGAAAAATAAACAACAGGTCAGGAGAGACCCTTTCAAAGCAGAGGACAAGGCTGACGCCCAAACAGATGAGAAAATCTCCCCGTGAACACAGCTAGACTGGAAAGTAGTAGACAACTTTGAATCATCAAGCATCCAACCAGTCTTGCGGAAATAAAGGGACATCTAACTTATTTTGAGACAAAGATTACTAAATTATGAGGAAGCTAAGCTTCAGGTGGTCTGTAACAACTTCTGTACTTCTGTGTTTAAGATTTTTAAGGTTCAGATGCAAAAAAAATTTCAGGTTTCAGTGGTGGCAAAATTTTGTTTGACCCATAGAATAACTTTGTTAATGATTTCCCATTGTAAGACTTCTCCTAGCTGGAGCTTTTCATTTTTATTAAACAACGTTGAACCATTTCTAAGACAAACAGTGCCCAAACAAATTTTTGTTACTGTGTTCAACCAAAAGAGCACTACCTAAAGGCAAATTAACATCATTCAGTGACATTCCTACAAAATAAGATTTAATTATCTAGAACTGGATGTTGTCATTTCACTGAGAATGCAGTGAAGCAGTTTGACTTTTGGCAGTCCTCCTTTTCATTTCTATTAGTCATTTTATCTTACAGCTCATACAGAAATATGTTAAATTGAATGAGATGAGAAGAGAGAGAGATGGTATCCATCCAGTGAGAATATTGCTCTTTTTATTGAAGTATCTGTTTTAATTTCAAATAAACTTCCATCTTTCGTTTCAATGCGCTACTCATAAAAATTATATATTGGTTAAATTAATTATGTGGATAGGGGTTTAAAAGACATCTGATGGCATGTGTCTACAAGTTTATATATAAATATAATAAAATAAATAATCTACATAGATTTTGTGCTTCCACAACTTGGATAAAGGGCTTAGATTGCTCTTTTTTTAATTAGATGGGCTTTATAATAAAATATTTTGTATAAAACCTCTCACATTCACTTGAAATTATTTTTGCAAATTAACTTCAAGAGGTTGTGGCCTGACTTTATAAAAAGTTTTAATTAGAAATTGTGGGAAATTCTTTTAGCAATTTTTGCTTGTTTTGACTGAGGGTTGGGTTTAGTTATTTTTATCTTGGCTCAGTTGTTTAGCTTGAACCTGGAAAAAGGAAAGCTTTAGTTTTAAAAAGGAAATGAAAAACACTGCTTTCCAAGGACAATTCTGTCCTCAACTACCAACACTGTCTGTTTTTTAATTGTAGGTAACGCTTAATTTGGAATGTGAGATATTAAAAAGAAGTGGAAAAAAAACAAAAACTTTTTGACAGCATGATACTGTTTTCTAAATTGGCAAAGCCAGAAGAGCAGTCAGAAGGATGGTTGAAGTAGGTTCTTCCATACCATTTTCTTTCTCTCTGATGAAAATCATTCTTTACATTAAGCAATGATAAGATGGTGATTTCTTCTAAGGAAATTCCCATATGGGAAAAAAATAAATTCATTTTCCGGGCAGCTTGTGAATGTCTGGTTAGATTAAGATTACAGATAAATGGGAGGGAAAAACCACCATACCGCAAACTGCTGTGCGTAAATATAGTAACAATACTTTAAAAATGCTGGTGGAATAAAAATACTGCAGAAAATTACTGTTCATAAAAATGCCGTACACAAATTCCAGAAGGTAGAAGCCCTTGGCCAGGGGCTGGCCATAGGATAAAATGCCACACCAGCATCTCAGTTTGTACCATCCTCATCCTGAAGTCACCCTCTTTTAGTCAGTGAGACGACCCTGATGGCCAAACAGCCCTCGGTCTCTGGTGAAACCACTGACCACAGGATTACTGTCATGATCGTTTTCATCAAGCAGAAAGCCTCCCACAGCCCTGAGGCCACTCCAGAGAGGAGCATCAGTAGTTATCAGATATTTCCCCTGACCACTTCCAAATGTGAGTAGGCTAAATAGCACCTTATCTACAATTGCCTTAGGGAGCTACACTTCTTTGTTCTGTTTCATTCAACCAAAATGTGATCTCTCCTGCTATCTCACATTTCCTTCATAGCAGAAGGAAGGAAGGGAAACCTTAGGATAATGTTAAAAACAAGGATTGAAAGAAACAGTGACAAGGCAGAAACCACAGGAACAACAGTGAGAAGCAGAGGATAACAGGAGAGATTAAAATTAATTCAGGGAAGGGTATAGAGAAATTGCTTGGATGCACAAGAGAAAAACATATCCACCATGCACCTTTTCTTGCCCTTCTTCAAAACTTGCACAGAA
>NW_009708578.1:0-15382 GCF_000703405.1 Apaloderma vittatum | reverse complement strand
AAAGAGAAATGTAAAGTACTCCTACAGGGAGGACTCACATTTTACATTCACATGTGAAGACTGATTTTACAGACCTAAACTCAAATAGGTTAAGTAAATACCAAATCTTATGCCTTCCATATAATTCCTTCATATCATCTCAACTGACAATTTCCCAGAACAACCAGAACCAGCCTACGGATTTCTAATTCTGGATTGGCTTCAGCCAAAATTTGCAAGTAGCTACATCTGAACTGACTACCTTTAGTAATATATCAGTATACTCGTCCAGGCAATGGAGTGCACAGCTCTGCAGATGGATAGAGTGAAGAGACATACTGCACAGAGACAAAAACGCAAGTTTTCTTGTTGCGGCAGCTTTCAAGCAACATTGCGTAGCTTTGCAGTGCCAACAAGGTACTGACTTAAAAGAAATTGACTCTCCAAACAGAATATTCACTTTTTTCCTTGAAAATCGAGAACTTCTAAATTTTATTATCTAAAGCTCCTCAAAAAATGCAACTCTTCATTTCAGACAGGATGCATTAAAATTGTATTATCACTTCAATTTACAATGATAGACTGTAAACTGTAGTGATTCAAGAGTTATTTCATGAGTTAAATGTTTCCTCATACTGAGGAATGGAGATGGACAGAGGAATGGAGTGATGATTGATTAATCTCCATCACTGCAGTATGCACTAAAAGCAGCAATCCTTTTAGCCACCCAATTTTAAACTGACACTTCATGCAAATGAGAGTCCTGAGAACTGAACTGAACTGTAAAATTGGAGGGATGGTGATTTAAGAAAACTCAGCTGAGGATAGCCACTGAGATCTAGAATGCAGCATAATTAAGCTTTAAATTACTGGGGAGATTGAATAACTGACTTGAGATCCATCAATAAGTATTATAGTTTATTAAAGTAAAAGTATCATGAACTATGAAGATTACAAATTTTCAAGGGGTCAGTTCCTGGCAGTACAAAACTATTTACAGTTCGAAAAAGTGTTTCAATGTCTTTCTCATAATACAGAATGGAGATTTATTTCAGCCTTTCAACTTCAAGAAAGCTTCAGCCTGAACTGCTCAGCTACACTTTATCTTTACAAAGGTGCTTCAAAAGATACGGTTTCCTACAAGGTAACTCCACCTCAGCTTCCCTTTTCATCTGCACTCCTGAACAACCCTTGGTGGTATTAAAATGCTCCTAGGAACCCAGGAAATTTCAATATAGTTTGAGGGAGAACTGTAATTCCCATTATTACTCTGGACGATCATAAATCACTGTTGTTGAATTCTAAGTTCAGACATCAATCTCTCGTCTTTTTAAAGGTACATAAAGTGTCTCTGTATTAGCTGCTACAGAGGAAACCCTGCCAGTGAAAAACAAGAGATTCAGAATAACTGGGCAAGTAAATAATTATTTCTTTTATCACACATAACTAGGACAAAGCTAGTAACATGTTTATTGTGCTATCAGGATGTGCCAGTAATGAAGAAATATGATGGTAGTCTATCCTAAAATCACACTTTCCAAACTCTTGAAAATTCATATCCAAGGAGCTGGAAGATTAACATCAGAAACGCAGATCTCTTCTTGCTAATATAGAACTGGAACGCATGTGAAACTCTTCTCAGCAAGAGAAAAGTACAGTAGCCTCAGTCCACGTTACCCACAGAGAAAAAGAATGGAATTCTGAAACCATCCAGAGTGCCAGGTCCAGTACTGGGCTCCCCAATACAAAGCAGACAGCAACATACTGGAGCAAGTCCAGCAAAGGACCAAGAAGATGACTAAGGGATTGGAACGTCTTTCAGATGAGCAGAGGCTGAGAGGGCTGGAAACGTTGGCGTAGAAGAGAGAAAACTCAGAGGGATCTTCTCAATGTATACAAATACACGAAGTGAGTGTATAAGAAGCCAGAGCCAGGCTCTTTTCCACGATGCCCAGTAACAGGACCAGAGACAATGGGCACAAAGCAAAACACAGGAGGGTACTTCTGAACATAAGGAAGCCATGTAAGAGTTCACAGTTCTGAGCAAGTCAGACACTGGATAAAAAATATAAAACCACTGAGGCTACATGAGGTCTTTTCAGCTGATATTTTCCAAAAACACTTTATTCCCAAAGTTGTGCTATTTTTGAAGTCCATCATCAGCCAAAGCAACCAATCTGAGGACAGACTTCTCAAATTAAATAAGAAAATTATTTGCAGGTAGATGTTAATATTTACCCCATGTAATGTACTCAAGCTGATTGGCTTGCTTGAGATCCCTCATCTTTTCACCTCAAGTGACTGCTGAAAATGTATATGGTTTACTCCACCTAAACGAAGGTTTACCTTACTTGAAAACCCTGAAGTTTCATGTATCACACTCTCTGAACCAGAGAGTACAAAATGTGGTCACTCCAAGCTGTCTGCACAACACTGAACAGGCTTGTTTTCCAAAGGCTGTGAAGGAGCTGCTCCCCCAGCTCTGGCTCAACACTCACCTGTGAGCTCAGCTTTTCGGAAATGTCACAGCGGGCAACACAGGCAGCTCATAGACCATGGGAAGCCTGCAACACTCAGATTAACTCCATTCATTAACAAAATCTCTAGGAAAGAAGTTCAATTTCCATTTTGAGACTGAATATTAACTGCTACGCTCTTAGCTCCATCAACTTAATAAAGGGCAGTTGCCTCTGAAAGTATGTCTTTTTCTGATACTGCTGTTGCGTATGTAACATCTTCAAATGTTTGTAACTATAGTTTATAAAATGTTTATCCATCCACTGTAAAATGTTATTCAAATTGTAGCATCTTAAGTCCAATGCAGTATACTATAATATTGTAACCTATATTTTAAAGACAGCTTAAGGATGTGCACAAAAAAATCCTACTTCCTTCTCCTTCCCTTCTACTTTTCTGTCTTGGCCACCTTCTGATTTGCAGCATTCTTCTACAGCATGGCTTAAATTTTCTGTTTTCTTTTAGTACTGTCACTCTCATGTTAATGGTTGATGCTAACAGAAGATTTAAATCCCCAGTACAGGGATGATGACATATGGCATGCCTGAACGGACTTAATGGAAGGGAGGGACACTCTGATGGCTGTCGCCTGCTTCCCATCCATTAGCACCACGCACTGCACCGTGCCATGCCACCCGGCACAGACAGGCTATTACTTGCACAACCATGAAGCCATCATCCACTTGTCATTCAGCACTACAGCTGCGAACGCCCCTGCTGTGACCACCACGTGTACCTCAGAAGGAGCCCAGAAACACAGAACACCTCACTTCAGTGAGAATATCATTAAACGGTAAACCTTAAACAAGCCTCCGCCCTTGCTTAACTGAGCAGTCAAAAGTCATTCCTCAGCGACTAGGGAAAGCGATGTATGACAAGCTGAAGCAAAATCAGATCCAATGTTAATGTAAGCAGACGTGGCCTTTTCCAACCTGTCCTTTCACAAAGGGATGCAGTCATTGAGGGTATCCGGGGAGCATGTCACAAAGCTCTCACACCTCTACAAAAATTGGTTTAAGCAAGCAAAATCTGCTGTTAGACACTTGTCGGGTACCAGCAAGCGATAAATACAGACCCAAAGTGCACAACATTTGCTAGACATAAGGTATTTTCAACTGCCAATGAACAGAACTACATTGAAATCTAAAAAGAATGTGTCACAGTGTGCCTGTGTACAAAAATCATTATGCTTCAAACATCAAATTAATCTCTTAAACAATTTATTATCATGGATAATTTGTCAGTTTCCAGTAGCCTATTTGCTTTAATTTAAAACAGATTTAAGAACTCAGACTATCAGCATAGGACAAAAAAAAAAAAAAAGGAAGGCATTTCCTATCTAGAAACCAGAATCAGTTCTTTGTGTCCTACTGGTAGATCAATTATGTATTAGAGCTGCTGCTGCTTGACTTTTAATCCACATTAGTTCACAGACCTTGAGCAAATTTGATGTCACCACATTAAGAAGGGAAAGCACTAGAATAAGCTATACAGAAAAAAAAAAAAAGAAAACACATCAAGCAAGGGGCCAATTAATGAGCCAAATGCCAACAATGCAGAGACAGGCTGCCTACTGCCAGCACACAGGGAAATAAGAAATGCTCAGATAATTCATTTAAATGCCCTTAAATGTAATAAATCCCAGTTAAAATAACCATAAGATCTTTTTTAGTGTGTTGTATTGCAATCCTTCTTTCTGGCAATTCAGGCAAAGAAATCTACCGATATGTATGTATGTGCACATTGTAGTACTAGAGATCTATAATACCTGTTCGCATCCTGAATGAACAGCTTCTCTAGCCACATTCTACATATCAGATACTAGCTGTATGCTTAGCCATTTAAAGATTCTGGCTGTGTATTTACTAAAATAGATAATTTAAAGCAGTACTCCAGGCAGCTTTGCTCATTTTGGAGCCTGGCTGATAAATCTTCACACATAGCTGAAACATTAAAGAGTCTTCCATTTTCTGAACCCAAATTCCTGCATCATCATACCCACTACAGCCTTTCAGCACTAAAATTAAAAGCAGCATGAATATTTAAGTGTTTTGTGAAAAGAATGCAGTAGCTAAATTTGCCAGTATACAAAAGGCAAAGGCAACCTTAGAATTTGAGTTCACTGAAACGCAGAATGGAGGGGAAGAAGTAAGATTTTTTTAAAGGGGGGGAGGGAATTATCTCAAAATGCTTGCTAACTATTACTATTGCCCTAGCAGCTGTAGTTTGAGTGATATAAGCTTCCATTTCCTAACAAAGAGAACGTTGTTTAGTTGCAGTGTTTTTCTATGGTGCACAGTAGTCTCTCCTGGAGACAGGAACAGATACATCCGAGGTAAATGGGGACGTGAGGTGTCTGAACTCTCCACTCAATACTGGCAGCCGTCCCAAACTGAAACATTTCAATTTTGACTCATTTGATAACCGTCTATGGAAAAAAAAAAAAATAAAAATCACTGGAAGGGAGACACTTTACATAAGCGTTTTCATTTAGTTTTGATGGAAAATTTGCAACTCTTCTTAGAAAGGCTGTAGCATCAAAGGTTCTAATCTTTCTGCTTGAATTTTTGAAAGAACTAGTGCTCTTGCTTTTGTGCATATGAATGCAGCACCTTGGAGCTATACTAACAGATTCCACTCCATCATTCGCCAGGATCATCCAAAATTCAAGCTTACACCAAGATCAGAAATTGAATTCCATGCAGATCTCATGTGGAGAGTTATGTGATGACATAAATCACAGACAAGCACTATCTCTGTGTCCCAAGATACCCTGAGTATTCAAACAGATTGCTTTGTTATTTTGAGCCTTTACACTGAAGGAAGCTTCATCGCCCAGTTCTGTGACTGTGACAGACCTCATCTGCGCAGCGAGGCCATGCAGATTAATCTCCAGGTGGAAGCAGTGATGCTGCACAACAGTCGTTGGCACTTCAGGAACAGGTTTGTCTCCTTTGGACTCAACTCTGCCCCAAAGCTCCAGCACAACTGAACAGGGTTGATGTGCTCGTTCTAGCTGCCAGCTTTCAACACAAAAAAAGAGCAGCTGAGGTCTTGACCACTTGCAGTTGTATAAAGTCCCATGGTACCTTTGTAGAAGTAAAAGCATTAGCCCCAATGTCTTGGTCAAATAATAACTCAAGTAATCTCATACTGCCTAATTTCTCTCTATATTTTCATCTGACTCCAGCATTTTCACTGCAGCATTCAACTACCTCAAAGTGTCACCAAAGCACTGAAAAACACCAGACAATTTATTCGATGCAAGATGTGATCATCTCATTACTACAAACACTTAACACTGAGAAGATCCATGAAAGTTAATAGCGAGTCTGCTGAGCTCAACTACTTAAGACATTCCAGTTCTGCTCCACCAGACTGAAAGGGTAAACGCAAAGATCTCCAAACCACACAACTCTGTGTTCTTTGCACACAGCTCACCCACATGAACTCACTGCGGACTTGCACTTGTTTGACTGTACCAGGTGTACTCCACAGTCTCTGTCTACAGGAACAGAGGCCTGTATGTACATTTGGTACATTTTAGTAGGCCTTGCCCTACTAAAATGTGCCATAAGGAATACCAAGATACACAAAATAACATTTTACAAAACCCATGCAGCATTGTGGTGGTTTGGCCCTGGCCAGAGGCCAGGAGCTCACCAAAGCCGCTCTATCACTCCCCTTTTAGATGGACAGGGGAGAGGGAAGATGTAAAAAGAGGCCCGTGGGTTAAGATAAAAAAGCAGTTTAATAAAGCAATAGCAAATACCGCGCGCGGAAGCAAAGCAAAACAAAGATTATTCTCTACTTCCCATCAGCAGGCGATGTCCGGCCGCTTTTGTAGGAAGAAGGGCTCCAGGCATGTGTAGCGGTTGCTCGGGAGGACAAACACAAAACAGCGAATGCCCCCCCACTTCCCTCTTCCTTCTCCCTTTTATGTCTGAGCTGACGTCATATGGTATGGAATACCCCTTTGGTCAGTTTGGGTCAGCTGGCCCGGCTGTATCCCCTCCCAAGATGTTGCCCACCCCCAGTCTACTGTTGGGGTAAACGTTGGAAAAAAAACCAAAACCACAGCCTTGGTGCTATGTGAGCACTGCTCAGCAGTAGCCAAAACACTGGGGTGCTATCAACACCCTTCTAGCTACCACTCCAAGGAGAAAAACAAAAAAACAACCAGCACTGAGAGAGCTGCTATGGGAAGATTGACTCCACCTCAGCCTGACCCAATACAAGCATCCATACCACGTGTTTAACAGCACCCAGAAGCATTCATGGAGGAGAAACTCGATTATCTATACTGTGAAACTGTTAAAGCAAGTCAGTCACCTTAGCACTCTCCCAATCAATTTGGAAGGCAAGTAGAAATCAGACTCTGTTCCCAAAATGCTCTTGGAATGTGGCTATCTGTTTAGGTTAACAAAAACATTAAGAGTCAGGACACAGCCACTGCAGCAAGAGAGAGCAGCCCTGGGCATGTCTAGTCTATTAGTACACACATAGTTACACTCTTCTATTCTCTGCTGGAAGCTGTCCATTATAAAAGATGAAGAAACCCATGAAAAGATGAAGTCATTTAAAATTATTATGCCTCAGATAAAGCAAATATATTAATTTTCAAATGTAAACTACAGACCTTTTAAATTCCATTGATTACATAGAATACCAGGAATTAAACAGAGTGACTACTCAAGCACTAGGTCTATTGTGTAAATACATATTAAGGAATCATGGGAGCTGTTTCCATCCACTCTAGTGACCTCCACTCAATATGGGTTTTTTTACAAAAATTAGTATCACACAAATGCTTCTGTTCATATTATCTGTTGTTTAAACTTCTGTTGTTCGTATATTGTATCATTTGAAATTGAGGCTAGAAATGGCTGCAAGGGATAAACAATTCTCCAAGTAAAATACTTATAAATACCACTTTCTTATTCAATGGGTCTTCAGCATCCCAGTTCCTTTCTTACAACACTGAGCAATGTACTGTCATTTGTAAGTGTTAAGTAAGTAGGTTCTGTTCATATTCCCATTAACTCAGCAGGTAACTCAAAGGTTTCAACCTTGAAAGACTGGGATCGATAACAAAATTGGTACTTGGGGAAAATGAGGGAGCAGAAAAAGCCCAGCTCTAAACATCAGCTGCAAATGGGGGACACCAGTGCTTACTGACCAGCAGATCTAGTGAGAGCACACATGGGTTTTGGAGAGTTTCAGCTACAGCAACATAAATAACTGCTTCTCAGGGGCTGGACCCTGCATCAGATGAGAATCAGGTCCAGTCTGATTACATAATTAATAAATCTAGACTAAACAATCCAGAGAAAACAATAATCCACATGTAGGATTTTAAATGTTGACACCAATAGTTATTTCTGGTGGACTTAAAGAGTAACTCATCTGGGATGTGAGATTCTGTTTTTTCAAAACAACGTACCTGTCTGCAAAAAGCTCTCCACTATTGAGTATTTATTGAATGCTTTTTCTGTATAAGAGGATTCATAAGCATAATAATAAAAATCATTTATCCCCTATCATCAGCAGAGTAAGCAGCACGGCCCCAGTGGGAACAGGAGTTAGGCTAACAGAGAAGCTCATTTCATAATAAATAAGACCTTTTTATGGTTTTGTATTTCACCAAAAAAAAAATCAATTTACAAGTATTTTTTTTTCAGAATAAAGTTCTCCCCCATTGTGTTTTTTGACACAAAAGCAAATACAGATGTGGATGTGTTCACAGAAAAATTAAATAATCTTTTCTAAAGTACTATTGTTAAAAAAGTGGTGACAGATTAATATAACCCAGCATCAATGCGAAAATCTTACAACATGCATTGCACTACAGCATGAAGTTTATCAAATAAAAACATTGCAGCATGATTAGCAGACTATTTAGCTTTATATAATCCACATAAAACATGGTTCTTCCCTGATCTGTATCTGTCATACTGAGGCGTGGTTTTCAGTACTAACACAAAGCAGTAAAAATTACAGATGCTATTTACTATCAAAGCATGTGCGCAGATGAGTGCATCATCTACCATTGCTGCAGATGAAAAGTATTCCCAGTGAAGATCATACTGCATTGCCCTGGACATGGCTCCCAGCCAGGTAGAGAAGACATTTTTTTCTTCAGATGTCGGATCTGAAATCATGCCTGAAGCAAGAATCAAGCCAGAAGCCAAAAGTCTGAAATTCAAGCAAGTAACTCTCTGTCCAACCTGGCAGGCCTAGCTTTGTTCAAATCCGCATCAAATTGACACCAGCTCTGGTGATCTCCGTGGACAGGAGACCGCCATCAGCTCCCCAAAGCTGCGGGGCTTCAGGAGCACAGGGGGCTGCCCCAGAGCTCACAGGAGCCTATAGATGGGCGTAGGGGAAAGGAAAGTGGAAGGACACTGAAAGACATTAGCATTACAGACAGGACAGTTCAAACCTCCTGCACTGCAGTGTCTCGTCTAGCTCAAGAGGATGGAAATGGCTGGTGGAGAGTTGGATCAGTTTTGGTGAAAGGAACCTGCATCCTCACCGCAGGTAACCACAAGGCAGGCTTTTCCCCTTGGATGGAGAGCAGCATACATTACCTCAAATGTGTTAACCAGAAATGTGATTGCTGTAACTAATTAAAGATGTTTTAAAGCTGGGTTTGACTCACTGTTATGTAATACTAAGGGAAATGAGATCTATTTTAGGACTCTGAAAAAGAGAGCAAAACAATTGGCACACACAAACATGAACCTCCATCGCCGAGTCCCACTCCACAGTCTGGACCTTTCCTGCCCCTGACACCCTCATCTGCTGCCTGGGAAACAACCCCGAGATTTGACTTTTCAGCACCAACTCCTCTAATGGTATTCCTGATGACATTTTCTTGCAGTGACAGCTCCTATTTTCACCTCTCCTTCTCCTTTTCTTTAGCACAAAAATGCATGACAGTACCTTGCACTGCAAAATAATTCACTGTTCATCCCATCTCTATTTTACTGTTAGTCCTCAAGAAACAGGATGCCCTCAGTTCCTGCACTACCCTTTTTCTCTGCATCCTTCCCAGTCTCCCTGTTCCATGCAAACCATTCTCCCCGGGTTTCAATGCTGTAGGTCACCTTTCCCTATCCCAAAGACTTCAGCCCTTACTCCTCGCTCTCTTTCCACTGAAGGTTATGCCTGGAGAACTCCCTTTACCTACATGTATTTCATAGTCATCCCTGTCCCGAAATCTATGTCCCACCACTCCTTCTGTCTTCCACAGCCATGCTTCTCTCATCATACTGCTTCACTGAAAGCTCACTAACAGCACTAAGCTCAAATTCTTTCAGTTTTTATTTTCTATAGCCTTGCAACAACCCCCACAAAAGACTCAGCTAGTAAACTCACACCCTTGGGATTATCTGTAAAGTCCTGTTCTCCTCTAACACCATAGCTTCCACTGCAAGACCAAGACTTACTATGCCTTCCACCACACAATGCTGTGGGGAACCCAACCCCTTCCTCTTTACTCGTCTACTGCTATGTTTTTTATTACCTAAAAAATATTCAGTTTAAGGGTTGGCCTCTTTTGATCAGTTTGGGTTTGATGAGTTCAAGGCTGTGAATTTTACTCCATGCTGAAAGGATCAAAGCCAAGAGAGAAAGGAAAGAAACACATCTTCCACCAGTAAAAGCAGAGAAGGAAACCAGGGTGACACTATTTGGGTGACCAGAATTGCAGTTGATGTGAATCCTAACTGAATTTGATTGAATTCCCTTTTTAGATTTTATTGTGTGTTCAAAAGAAAATCAAGCTTCTGAGCAACAAGAGGTGAGAAGCAAGCAACACCTAGCCCAATGTGATGCACTAATAGCAAAAATAATCATTTTGAAACCGTCTGTTTTGCAGCAAAAAGCATCTCCTGCAACACAAGATGTGAATCGAAGCTGATTATGCCCCGGGTTCCTGCAGAACATGGAACAAAACAAGTTATCCTAAACCAACCTCCCCATCAGCCTGCAACTGATGCAAGCTCGGGAATGCCAAAAAAAAATAAAGCCGAGTGGCTTGCCAGGACTCCACTCGCTCCATCCGGCCTTACCTCAGGAAGAGGGACAGATGGTGCCAGTGACTCAGAAGAATGCCAAAAGGCTCCCGTCTCACAGCAATAACCTATGTCCCAGCCCTGTGACAGTCTGTCATCCATGAAAATGGTATTTTTCAAGGACATGTGTGAACTTGGTGCTAGTAGGAAAACACGACAGAGTGCCCTTAGGGAGAAATTCTCTTTTTGGGACCTGGGCAAAGATAATTTCTATTCTGCAGTTTCACCAGTGTGCTCCTACACGTGAGAAGGCAGGGACTTGGGAAATAATGCTTGGCAATATAAATTACAGCTTAGTGTACTGCTTTTGACTAAGTTAAAATTGTCAAAAACCTTTCCAGGAAAGAAAAGCCTCAGGGAAAGCATAAAAGCTTTGTGAGCAAGACTTTGTGACTTTAAAAGAAATCAATTTCAACTTTAAAATCTGTAAAAAATCTTCCAAACTCTCCACAGTCTGCTTTATTTTGGGAGGTTTTCTTTTCAATTAATGTATCTGCAAAATTAAACAAAGCAGTTGTAGCTCTGTTACCTACTGCCTCTTTAAAATCTTTTCCATTTCCAAAGTGCAAATTTACAGCTTTCCCATTTGTACAAAAACAAACATGAAATTGCAATTGTACTTCTTTTCCCAGAAAGTAACCACACCACACACATGGAAGCACTGGGTTAATATCTGGTCCCAGTAAGGTTCCAGGACTGATTGAGGACAAGGAAACAGGGGATAGAGCTTTGTATTGGTAGTCTTAGAGCCACAGTGCTATAATGACATAAGCATGTTAAGGTTCATGGGGAGGAAGAATTTTCTCTTACCAGACAAAATAGTACAGAATGAGACAGTTACATATTGGCCCAATCTGGTTTGAGGGGTTGTTCCACAATGAAAGCTTTAGATAGCACCTTTATAACCCTTAATAGTGACACAGATACTTCTACTCTTCCAGTCTTAGCTCAGTGCACCAAATGCTCAGGGGCTTGCCAGTCACAATCTGGTTTCCATTTATGTTCCCAACCTGGAGCTGTTTCTCAAGAGATCCTCCTAGTCCACCCTGCTTCACGTGGGCTTCAAAGTACTCTGTCCTCAGTTCCTCTTTCTGTTCTCCCCATCTGTCAGCCTGAGTGAGAGTTCAAACATCATCTCTGTGCTGGTTGCTCACATGGAGACTTCTCCAGCCCCCTCCTGTATAATAACTTAAAATTGCAGATGCCCTAAAAAAAGTCCTGCTAAAGCCCAGTGTCGCTAGAAGAGCTGCTGAACTTGCCACCCTTTCCTTCCTTCTCAAACACGGTGTGTAACAGAGCCAGGCCATTCATCATATTCAGGCCCGAGTGTCATATTTGATTTTGACCTCTCTGAAGCCCCATACAACTCATCTCAGTTTACATCCTGCAAATTCATCTTTCATGGTGTTGCTTAGACAATATATGTGGCTGAGAGAGTGCTCATCAACGCAGCAAATTATCTTTTTTTTCAAAAAAAAACAGAAGCATGCCTTGATTTTATTTTTTTTTCAGAGAAGACATCAGTGCTGCAAATGCATGTTTTTTTAATCTCCATCCTCATGTCTGCTTTCCTAGTCTGTGATTTAATGAAAGATTAAAAACCAGCTTATGAAAGTTCACCACGGCAACTGCTGATGTCATTGGGAACTGGATTCCCAGTTGAGGCTTAAAGAAAGATGAAGACCATATTGATAATTGACAGTATTTCTGACATTATTCATCTAGCTAATTAAGCCACATCTCCACACCACTACACAGGCTCAAAACTGTGTGAACAGAAAATGTAGAACTATCAATATGCTTAGCTGTATATAAACATAGCCCACAGAAATTAACTGTTTAAGGAAGGTACGGATTATTTACTCCCTTCCCATTCAGCAGCAGAAAACCAGAATTATTCATGCAGCTACTACATGATGCCATGCCTTTGATTATCCCATTGAAAAAAAAAAAACCAACAAACATGCATTCTTTCTCAGAAAATAAACCTAAGCACCATATCCCACATGCCCTGATGCAAAGCAAGGGTTTTATCATTTAATTGCAAGCACATTTAAGTGTGAAGGAAAGGAGACCCATTACTAGCTTGGACAGCTGAGCATGTAAGTGATTCTTCTCCTCACTGTGTTTGCTATCTTTTTTTAGAAGAGGTAAAACTCCTCTGTGTGTACAAACACAAGGAAAAAAAAAACCATTTAAAGTCCCCAAAGTGTACACTTGTTCCTTTTTTGGCTCTTTCTGAGGCACTTTACTGCTTAAATGCCTTTCTGATTGTTGCTTGCTTCATCCTCCTACAGCAACCCAAAAGCAGTGTGCTGAAAGTCAGCCCCATGGCATGGAGACACAACCAATAAAGCAGAATACCTGCCACAAACCCAGAATTCTCAAGGACAAAGCAAAGGGGTTTGTTCAGGACTTTAGCAGATATCATGAGGAAAAAAAGCAATTAGAGAAGAAAGCGAAGATCCATTACACAGCTTTAAGAAACACTAAGTTCAAATAGGTACACATTGTGTATCTACGATGATTACAAGCATTTGGATGACAGGACTGAGAATGGAGGGAGACAGATCATCTTCTCCCTGCATTTAAGTGAAAGCCCTGAGACCTGAGACCGTGTCTTGAGTCCTGCACACACATCCAAAAGGCTGTGCAGTTCTGCTATGCAGCATGGCTGCCATCCTCAGGGAGGGACATCAGAGCTCATTACAAAAAAGCGTGTTTGTCAAAGGGGAGCTGTTAAATGAAGACATAAAACAGTTCATCAAGAATATTTAATGGGACAGAATATGAACAGGATGATAAAGAAAATATACAGTAAGGTTCACTTTGCAAGTAAGATGCTGCTTATTTTGACGTCATCTCTACAACTTAAAGCAAGAACACACACAGTCCAGGCTATTCCCATGGATGATCAAATCAAAAGATTATATAATAGTTTGGGTTGGAAGGGACCTTAAAGATGATCTAGTTGCAACTGCCATGGGCAGGGACATCTCTTACTAGACCAGGTTGCTCAGAGCCCCATCCAACCTGGCCTTCAACACTTCCAGGAAGGAGACTTCCACAACCTCTCTGGGCAACCTGTTCCAGTGTCTCACCACCTTCACAGAAAATAATTTCTTCCTAATATCTAAACCTTCCCCTTCTTTCCTGTAGGCCCCCTTTAAGTATTGGAAGACTGCTGTAAGGTCTCCCCAGAGCCTTCTCCTCTCCAGGCTGAACAACCTCAGCTTTCTCAGTCTGTCTTGACCTCCTCTGGACCTTTCCAACAGTTCCATGTGAGGCCCCAGAGCTGAACACAATACACAGAATGGGTGCTTGCTTAATTGGTTTTCCATGCTGCTCTCTTGAAAGGCTTGAGTGCTACTTTCATTTGATATTGCATTGATTTTCTCTGAAGTTTCTTCCTATCATGGCTACCCTCATCAATTAGTGGTGCTATAAATAGAACAGTTGGATTCATTTCACTGGTCTCATTAAATCGGACCCCTGCTGAATTTCTGTGGAGAAGAGAATTGGATCATACTGATAGCAATAGTACCAAAATGCCATTGGGTTTTCTAGAGAAAATCAATTGCTCAATATTCCTAACAGAAAGCTTTGAAAAGCAAGACCCAATGGGCTCACTCAATGTCCAAAACATATGTGAAACCTTGCTTGCAATTCTGCATCTCTAAGACCCCAAAAGATAAAGGCTAGGAAAATAAGTTCCTCACTCATACATAATCCTTCATCAATCATAACAATTTAACTGCCTGCTCATAATGGAAATATGTTGCTGGAGGTATGCAGCTAACCCATACAAAGTCTTCTGGAAAATGGAGCAAGGATTCAAGGAGGAATGCAGTCCCAAGGCACATCTGGTGCCTGTCAGAGTCACCATGTAATGGTGGCATGCTTGCCCAATAAAACTAGAGGGGACTGATAGTATCTGCTGGTATGATACAGGCTAACAATTGCAGGTGCATGTCAACTACAAAAATGTTAATCTTTATTTTGAAACCGTACAGCGGTCTAGCTTTTAAAAATTTGGTTTAGGGATGACATTTTACTCAATGAGATTGGAAACAGCCATAAAGCAGGAAATGGAATTGTTTACTTTGAGACATTTCAAAATCTAATCTGAATGGCAGCTTTTAGGTCTCCACTTTGCCCTGAACCCTGCTCTATCCTTTCATAACCATCCTATCTTCTCCTAACATCCTTCCTGTCCTCTTTTCTCCTCTGTTAAGCACTACCCTTCAAAATCTTTTCCATCTTCCTCCCAAACCGAAGTCACATTTTCACCACTTTCCTGGAGGTTGAAAATCCTGACGGCTGGGATTTTTAACTACAGCACTTGAATTACTGAATATATCCACTCATTGCGCTCATTGGTGTCTGGAGTATACTCTACGGGTGTTTTGTATCCATCGCAGATCCATCACAGATCTCAGAGGACTGGATGTACCTTGCAACGACTTTGCAAGAACACTGGAGGACTACCAGTACCTGACGACTTGTCCTGGATCCTTCGTACTTAGTCCAGTGGCTTTCAGTCAGAAGATGCAGTACTCTAAATAATGCTTTCAAACAGCTTAGTGCAGAATGAAGGCACCTCCTGATAAACTCAGAAGATTTTGTGGGTAAGAAGCACATTGAGTGCAATAGCAGTTACGAATAAATGACAGCTGCAATTGAAACATATCTGTAAGGAGGCCCTCTCTTGAACCACTGAAGTACCACTTTCTCGTTCCAGAAAATGCTTTCAGGAGGAGGCGAGATGCCACAGAGCGACCTGGGCAGGCTGGGTCAATGGGCTGAGG
>NW_009708577.1:50648-100036 GCF_000703405.1 Apaloderma vittatum | reverse complement strand
CTGTCCGATCTCCTGCTTTTGATCCGAATCCAGCTCCCTGTATCCATCTCACCACCTCCACCGCTGAGCCTGGGTTTCTCCCAGTGCCTGCTGCTCTGCAGCATCAGTGGTGATTGCCATTCAGGGGAGGGGGTCGGGTTTGGTCGTGTTGATATCGGGCTATTATCTATAGTTGTATATAGTTCTTTACTTTTATCATTCCACTATTATTTCCTATTATTATTGTTTCATTAAAGCTGTAGTAGTTTTTTTTCTTCTCTAACCCGAAAGTCTCTCTGCTTTGTTCCCTTTTCCTTCCCATTTGGGGGGGGGAAGAGGGGGTTAGAGAGCGTCTGTCCGTGTTAAAGGCTGGCCCAGCCCTAACCCACGACAGACGGACATCGAGAATATTGCTCTGGCGCACTAAGACGTAGTCAGTGAGGTGCCAGTGCTTGGATCGACGATGCATCCAGTTGTCTTCAAGCTGTCTTTCTGCTGAAAGATAGTGTTGGTGATGGTGAGCTACTGCTCTGCACAAAACTCTAGCAAGAGGCAACCATTGTCATTACAGTTTCCAACACTGCACTTGCCTTATACTCCTTTCCAGGCTTCAGAGTTCTTTCCTGCTCTGGCATTAAAGTCACATGTATATATAAATATGTAACATGTACGGATCATTTATACACACACAAAATGTATGTGTGTATATATTTGTTTTCATTACTGATACCTGGTACTACTAGTTCAATACAACATTGATGACTGCTAAATACTTGTCACTTTCCTTACTGCTTTATCCTGCCTGTGGACATCAGAACTTTCCCATGTCCTTCACATAGAAGTTATTAGGAACCCTATATAGAGGTTTAGAGCAAATAAAAAGATTGAGCTCTTCTGAAAACAGTCCATCCCAAATCCTGTAATTGCCATTGGTCCTAATTATGCAGAACATAGGTAGCCAACAGAGACTGCATTGCACTGCACCCCAAAACCTGAGGTACTCAGATTAATGAAATAATCCCACTGTAATCTGGCCACACTGTAGAGGCATGGTGCGCAGCTGCTTATTTGTCACTGTTTGATACTTTGACAGTTAAAGTTAAATTGTGAGGCTGCTTTGCCCTTGGCTTTGCTGATGAACTATCTGTAACATAAGTGTATACTTTTTGGTACATATTAATGATTTAACCCTGCCACAAATCCCACTGTTGTCACTGGAAATATTTCCACAGTATGGTATGCATATAACGGCCTCCCTAATTATTTAAGGTGATTTTAAATGGTTAGTCTCTACAGGATCTGATTATACTAAATGCTTAGAGTACTGAATATTGAGTTTTGTTCTGTGTTCCAAACTGCTGAAAAGAGTATTCATTTTCTTTTTAAATTAGAATTATGCATTTGCAGATGTAATAGTTAAGATGCAATTAATCATGGATTAAAAATTTGATTGCAATTTGCAGTAATTTAAACACCTAAATCCCTACTCATGACCATTTATTAAGGATTTAGGTGTGCATGTACAAATTATATCCATTTCTTTCAAAATTTTTAATAGTTCAGTCTCCCCAGTGGTAGCTAGTGCATGCAAACTAGTGCTTACCAGAGTTGCTCAGTGTTTTGAATGTTTTTCATACTTGATTTATTGGGTCAATAGTGATATACTTAGATATGTAAAAATCTGGAGATTGCAGAAGGAGAGAAAAAGAAACCACTCAGCTCAGGCCCCTTATTTATTCTTCAACAGCCATAATAATAAAATTCCACTGTTTTTTTAATAACTGAACATTCATCCTTCTAATTCAACATGTTTTTCTCAGATGACTCCTACTAATAGTAACCACAAAAAAAGGGGACCTGTGGAAAGTGTATATTTCTTTTTTACATTCAGTTCCTGATTTCTGAGTATGTTACTATGCAGAAAAGCTAAAGCAATTTCTCCCTAGTGACTTTTTTAGCGTCATCCTCTGTAAAATCTGTATTGAGCAGCCAGGTAGTAACAAGTATCAGTAATTTACATTACTGTTATGTGTCAAATAGTACTGCACTAAATTTAGGAAACAAAGCTCTGTAACAAGGGGTAGGCAGGTAGTGCAAGTTTTCAAGAAGTATTGATTATCTTGGATATAGGATATGCACCATGTCTCCTCATAATTTCAACATTATTTCCCTATTGTCAGACTTTCTGCACATTTTCCCTATCACTTATTCTCCAGAAAATACATGACATTTAATAATACCTCATCTGAAATACAATTCTTCGTTTTCTTCACAGATCACTTAGAACTGTCTGCACATTTTACCACATTAACGCCAATTTCCTGGTGTACAGTCAAGTCGTCAGACATTAATTTTGGCAAATATGTCAAGAGAAAATTTTGGGATATGCAGTCTTCTACTGCAATTCCAGGAAGCAACAACATGTACTTGGCTTGAACAGGCATCTAGTGCAGTGAGTGAGTAAAGTCTAAGTAGTAGCACCTGTATGCTGAGGAAACAAACCAGAAATCCAGCACTCTCTCTAAAGGATCCCTGTGTACAAGAAACTTGAGAAAGTATTTTCCTGACTGCTGGAAAATGTAGTTGTCTTCATTCATGGGCATGACCTCATTCCTCCGAAGGACACCTGGCCTACTCAGAGGAGGTGAGGATCTCTAGAAAAGTTCACAGGCAGCTACCACAGCAGTGGAAGGAAAAAGGAAAGAAAACCTCTTAAATACATGAAATAAACAGTAAGTGTTTCAGTACGGTCCCCATGTGTTGCCTGGTCTAGTCGAGAGGTGGTGTCCCTGTCCACAACAGGGAGGTTGGACTAGATGATCTCTAAGGTCCCTTCCAGCCTAGGCCATTCTATGATTCTATGTTTCTCTGAAATTCTAGACACGTCCTAGGGTCATATTTTTTCTTAAAGTACCCTTATAACATTTCATAAGTTATGTATTTCTGGACTGATTCCTGTAATGCTGATTATCTGTTGTTTGTTTTTCACATTTGTTCACAAACTCCTCTTCTATGAGTAAGCTAAGTAAGGATTTTCTGCCCTTTTCAGGGACCCAGCCATAAGCTATGTGGTCTCTTTGATATGTAAAAGGTCTTAGTGATCAAGTCAGTGAACAGCAACTTGTCCATTTGCTCAGAATAGATAGGTACTTAATAGGCTGTTCGGTGCCTTTTTCAGGGTTTGTGCTTGTGTGCCTGAGTGCTGTGAGGGCAGGAAGGAGGGAAGGATCTGTCTGATGCTATAAAGAGTCTAATTACAAATTAGTGAAGTTCTCCATGACAAACTCTCCTGGATTAAAATTTGATGTCTTTCATCTCTTCTACCTTTTCCAGCAAAGACTATTATAGTTTGGGTTCTGAAGAGCAGAATCAGACTACAGTTTCTGTTCTCCCTTTATTTATTTCAGCATTTTACTGTTCTTTTCCCTGTTTTTTCCTACTTTTAAGTATGCAGGGAAATTTCTAATCAATAAATGAAAATAACTGATAGATTAAATTCTTCAAAAAGACCTCTGTACTTTGAACCAGGACATTTGCTGGGACGTTGTTCTGATACTTTAAACATCTTTTACCTTTATTAGCGGAATCTTTTCCCTGCCTAGAAAAAATAAATTAACCTAGATATGTCCAGGATTTAGAATGCCATTTCCTATTAAAAATAATTGCATCTAAGACTGTTAAATGTATGGATAACCCTACTTTAAACTTTTTAAAAAGCCCAAACACAAAGCAAGAGTTAATTTTCTTCCTAGTAACTGATACAATGCTGTGATTTAGATTACTGTGAGAATAATGTTAACAACACACCGATGGTTTAGTTGTTCCTAAGTAGTGTTTCTCCTAAGCCAAGGACTCTTCAGTTTCCTATGCTCTGCAAGTGAGGAGATACACAAGAAGCTGAGAAGGGAGCATGGCCAAAACTGCTGACCAGAACTGTCCAAAGGGATATTCCATGCCACAGGATGTCATGCTCAATATAGAAACTGTGGGGAGCTGACCAGGAGGGGTACATCACTACTGAGGAACTAGGTGAGCAACTGCATGTGTATCACTTGTCTTTTGGGTTTTACAGCTTTCTCCTTTTGCTATGTTCATTATTATTATTATTATCATAATGATTATTATATTTTAGTTATTAAATTGTTTTTATCTTGACCCACAAGCTTTACTTATTTTTCAGTTCTCCCCCTCCCGCCAGGGAGGAGAAGGAGTGAGCAAGGAGCCATGTGGTGCTTAGTTGCTGGCTGGGGCTAAACATGATAGACCCTTGCAATTTCAGTAAGACAGTGGGAGAGATTTGGAGAAAAATCATTACAAATAATTTTGATTGCATTTTCCTTTTTGATTCTCTTTCCCATAAAAATATTTTCTCTTAAAATGGTAGTTCAATGTTTTCCATCTCGTATATGCTATAGACTGTTTTGTAGGTTCCCTTATTTTTTTTTTTGCTCAGGTAAAGAAATGTAGTTAGTCTTTTAGGGTTTCCTGTTATGATCTCCTCTTGCCTTCAAATCAGCACTTCACCTTCATACTTGTCAGTATTCAAACCCTAAAGAGAGTAGAAATGATTTACATTTATTTTGTGAATTTGACTAGACAGCAGGTTGTCAGTCAGAGCAGCTCTGAAGTCACCTCTAATCCATATAAGTTTACCTTAGAAGACCATAGAACCCAGGCAGGACAGCAGAGTGCTGAAATGCAGCAGGCATTCACTGGCACTGAGACATCAGGGATACTCATTGAAGCTCTCAAGGATCATACAGAACCAGCACCGGGTGCGTAACGCACATTTATGTTTAGTTCTGAACTGGAATTAAAAAAAAAATCTGTACTTGCTCTTAAACAGATACTTTGTTATCACTACCAGATAGATTCTGAGGTATAGACAAAGTCCCTAGAGGTATGTGAATTTGTAATACCCATTACTTTTCATTGGACACGCAGGGAAATAAAGATATCATGTTGTTTGAAATATTGTTTAGAGAAAAGAAATTATTGGTAGTGAAATGTACCAGATTTGAGACTGAGAGCAAGTGTTGGTATAATATATATCTGCCAATTATCCTTTCTATTTTTTTTCCTTTTCCACAGCACGCTCCTTCTTCATCCTGATCGTTTTTTTTTTCTTGTGATTTTCAGTTGGTAGGTGTTTTGTCAAGAAAGCAAAATACCCTTCATTGTGTGAGCTGGAAAAGCCTTGCTTTTGTGAATGACAGAAACTTCTCTCTCTCAATGGTTTCAAACTCAAGGAGATAGGAGTGACAAACTGCCACCCTTCATGCTCATGAGATGGGAACTCAGCAGATGCCCAAACCTTGCCCATGCAGGGGACAATAGCTGCCAAATCTGAATTCTGCGCTGTCGCCTTTTGGAGAGACGCTCAACAGGAGGTGGTAGCTGGTAGCAACTACATTCACAGAAATTATTTTACATCTTGGAGAGGCATGGGCATAAGGGTCTCCCAAGTAACCACAAGAATCTCTTCATATGTGCTAATTTTACTGGATTTTGAATATCAGGTAATGGCAGCTATAGATACAACTTCATCTTCTCTCTTCCTAAACTGTTTGCTTTATAGAGGATCTCAGAGTGGTCCACATGAAATTGAATACAACATTCTCAGCTGTAATAGACCTTAGAGAACACCGAGCTCCTTTCATTTTGGGATAAAAGTTTCTGTATCCCAGTTTTGATTTTAATTTTTTGGTACTCTGTAATTACTCTTTCAGAGAGACTTAGGGGAAGAATAAATCTGCATGAAGTTGTTTCCAAGTCTGGTTTGCATCAATGTTTTGGAGTGATACAGAAGAGGGGACTTACTGGTAGTAAATAGAATTTGCAGTTGAGCCAGTATCAAAGAATATCTTTGTATACCTCATTCTGAACTAGTCATGTAAAATGGGTTCTGTCATGTTTATCAAGAAGGTAAATCTTGTCCATTATTCATTTAACTTCCAAAGTATATATTCAATATGAGACAGTATTACTACATTGTTTATGCTACTGAGTGTTAAATACTTATAAAGAACTCATATTCATTTTCTTGTAACATCGTGTCTTGGAGATCATATTTTACAAAAATGCCCATGATGTTCAAAGTGAATTAGAAGAGTAAATTACTCTACATTATAACAGATAAGGAGTTCCATGGTTTACACTTTGACATACCTATGTGTGTTTGAAGTTCGAATGATCATAAGGTATATATACATCCATATTACTTCTGCTTTCATGCCTGGCATTTAAAATGTCAAACATTAAGCTAATTCTGTTCTGGTAAGTAGAGTCTTTGAGTAGCATAAATTTATAGCCCTGTAACAACAAAACCCAGTCAGTATATAAACCAAATAATTTTCTACAGGTATAAGATCACTGATGAGTTAAAGGGTATTGACTGATGATAGAGTTTTACTTTAAGGATGATTCCTTCAATGTTGCTACTGTTCATCTTGTACTTTCTTCTGCTACTACAATAGGATCTCTTTTTCACAAAACAGGTATTAATGAAGATTTTGCCAACACCGGGCAACAAATCACAGAGCTACAGTGATATTTCTGTTGTCACAATATATTGATTTGCTAAATAAGTACTTAATATTGTAATGACAAATAGAATTAATACAGATCCTTATGTAAGGGATCTTAGAGCAGATCTAAAGCGGGGTATGAACAGAATATATCAGATATATTTGAAGAAGCTTATATATAATTATGTATTTTCCTGAAAAGTTTATAGGAATAATAAAAAGCTGTACTTAAATGTGACTGTACTGCATTCTGTTTTGCTACCCTTGATTAATTCTTGATGATGTATTGATCATTATAAGGCACATGAGCTACTTAAGGCAATTGCATCTGGCCATATACCTAGAATTTCTGATCTTCAGAAATGTTTATGATGAAAGTGAAAATCAGAAAGGTAAACCAATGTGTAGCTCCTTCCAAACGGAGACCTGAAAAGTTATTTGAAACAATGAAAATGTTTTCTTGTTTCACAATATGCATTTTTATATTACACAACATTTGAAGTGTTTGGGTTATATTTTAAATAATATTGCAATTAATATTATGTTAAATAAAAGAGTAAATTGTTTCAAAATAATAACTAAAATTTCAGCTTTCCTCAGACAGTCCTATACTGTGATTCTATATTTCCTTAATGAAAAAAGTTCAAGCTATTTTGATTAGTTCTGCACGACATTCTGGCTGAAATCTCCAATCTCTTATTGCTTTGATGACCATTTTTTTGATATTTCAAAATCTGTAGATTATTTTATTTTGAAATAGGATTAAAAAATTAAGTTCTTTAAAAGAAATCCTCCCTCCCCCTTCCCCCCCAAAAAATAACCACCAGGCTTTAGGTCCTGTTTCTTATTTCTTTCCATCTTTTACAACCACAAACAAAAAAACAATTGTTAAATCTGAAAAATGGAATTTTATACCAACTTTAACATAACATCGAGTATAAGCTGGACTTGATGATCTCAGAAGTCTTTTCCAGCCACAACAATTCTGTGATTCTGTGATCTCTTTGCAGAGAAAAAATAAATGAGGTTGAGAGATAGAGGAGACTGTAAATTCTCCCCTTACATGCTCCTCCATCTAAGACAAGACCGTAATTGTACCTCAGTTCTTGGACACATTTCTACTTGCCTTTTTCTCTTGCTTGATGTGTGTAATTCTTGGTTCTGATGCTGGCCTGATGTCTAATATGGCCTTCTGAAGCTGATGAAAGCCTTTTAAAAGATTCTGATGGCTTTTGTTTTTTGTTGCATGAAACTTGCTTTGTCATTCATTTCTATGGGCATCCCTCTTAGAGATAAAACAGCTAAATTCTAGAGATTCAAAAGCATCAAATATGTGTTTAAACAAAAAGTATAAAATATAGTAAGCATTTTCACCCTTTAGGGATATTAGACATAAATTAAGAAGACACTAAAGTAGAAAAGGAAATTATTCAGAAGACAAGAGAACCCCAAAAATTATGTTGCATATGCAAGCCTTTCTCTTTGTATTGGAAAGGCAAGGTCTTAAGAACTGAAACCTTGAAGAATAGAGTTTATAATGCATTAGGAAAAAAAAAAGTTTAGATTTTGCTTCTGCTCTCTGTTTACAGGTTTTTTTTTAGGTTCAGCCCATCAGACAAAAAGACAGTAAAATGACACAGATCTGCTTTTTGAGGTCAGCCCATCAGATGAAAATTGAGCTCAGGACATCAAGAGGAGCATCTAATTCTAAATATCTTTTCCTACATCAACTCAAATTATAGCTTCTTCACTGAATGTAGAAGTGAACAGCATTAGAGGTAAGAAAAGCAAAGTGGGACAAAACACGGGAGAGTTAAAGGTTTTTTCCTGTGGTTGGAGAGCTGTGAGTGTCTGATGGCAAAGTGATTGTTCAGGTTGGTATTTTTTCCTCTTTTTCTTAGTGCCTGCCCTTTCACAGGGCTTTTCAGCTTCCTTAACTCTTCCAGAGAAGTAAGTCTGCTCTTTTCTGATACTTAATGAATAATGTTATTGGACAGCTCAAGGCTGTCAAGTTTTTTTTTTCTTTGAGAAAGGTAAAACTCACATTGGAAGCACGGAAGTTGTCCCAAGTATCAGCATGATACTCTCAGTGTATATTTAAACAGAGAAAATCTGTAGAAAGTACATGAAAGAGGAAGAGGCATTAAATAATTTCTGGTTTACAGTAAGTAGTTGGCTTATATATCTGTTTACATGAACTTAGTATGACAATCTGAACCGGAAAGTTGAGTTAATTCTCTAATATTTTCTGACCTTTCCTCTTCTAAATTATTAGGTTTGATGTTTTTCTAAGGGTTTATTTTTTAAAAAAACAAAAACAAACGAAAGAACAACTACCACATGAGTATGAGGGCGTCCTACAAAGCTACACACTCTTAAATAAGCATGAGAATGTGAAAACCTCTATTAGTCCATCATTTATGTCAAAAACTGGCAAACTCTGACTGTACTTCACTTTCATTTTCCCTTCTAACTCTCTCTGTGTATTCAGAGTTGATCAGTTTTTATGTGTGAACAATTCTTAGATTACAACACATACCGTGTTGGCCTATGCCATTCTATGATTGTATGATTCTATGATGCTTTATCAATTGCAGTTCTTAATCTTTTTTTTCCCCACCTCTTTCTTCTTTTTAACAGAATGAACATGTAGACTAGAAGAAAAATAACAAAAAAAATCCAAAACAAACAAAACACTCAGAACAACAAAAAAACCCTGGCTGAACATCCAGGATCATAGTCATCAATTATAGAGACGAAGAGCAGAGCAGTTAAAATGCACCTGTGCTGCATATGTGGCCTTGGTATGTTAAGCATTTTCTTAAACAACCATAAAGTTAATTCTTAAGAAAACAGCAGACATCTGGTCCACTCTGAACAAAGGATCATAGAAAATTGCCAGATTGAAACAGATTGCCTAGTCCATTACGGTACATTTGCAAGTAATCTAAACTTGTTGCTTCGAGGAGCCAGACGTGATCTCTAGTGTGCTATGGCAAATGAACAACTGCTATGTGGCTTATATAATAATTAGAACACAGTGAACTATGCACTTAAGAAATGTTGACCTTTTTAATATTAGTGATTTATTTCCAAGAATCATTCAGTTCTGAAGATGCGGCTGTGATGATATGGGCATCATACTTGAACAAACTTCAGCTTACGAGTTTGGCATTTTAGTCACAGCTTGATTGTTTTTTCTGTGTGTAATTGGGCTTAAAGTACTCGAAAGAATGAGCAATGGTGCAACCAAATATCTGTACATTTAAGTCATTGTGGAAGTAGTGTCATATTAGAAGTAGACAGCTCCTCTGGAGGCCTTGACCACAGGCAGATCTGTTCTGGTGGGTATATTAATCAGCTATCACATGCTAAGACCAGTTTAAGAAAGTTTCTGAAAAGAAACGGAATTTCTTCATGCAAAATTATTTTGCTGCCTTCTACATTAATCTCATTTTCTTTAAAGTGCAGAGTGAAATATACATGTATCTATACATGCCAGTAAAATGTGTATTGCTAAAATCTGTATGGGTTTTACTCTTATTTTCAAAGTAATCAGCTGAGCTTTAGCTGAAGCAAGAAATTTGGGGGGGTTTACGTGGAACTCCCACATAAACACTTTTTCCTTTCCCATGGACTGGGGCGGTACACCTGTCAAAGCGTAACGCAGGTGTCCTAAGGCGAGCTCAGGGAGGATGGAAACCTCCCGCGGAGCAGAAGGGCAAAAGCTCGCTTGATCTTGATTTTCAGTGCGAATACAGACCGTGAAAGCGGGGCCTCATGATCCTTCTCACTTTTGGGGTTTTAATCAGGAGGTGTCAGAAAAGTTACCACAGGGATAACTGGTTTGTGGCGGCCAAGCGTTCATAGCAACGTCGCTTTTTGATCCTTCGATGTCGGCTCTTCCTATCATTGTGAAGCAGAATTCACCAAGCATTGGATTGTTCACCCACTAATATGGAATGTGAGCTGGGTTTAGACCATCGTGAGACAGGTTAGTTTTACCCTAGTTTTACCTAGTTAGTTAGTTTTACCTAGTTTTCCCGTGGAAAGGAAAAAGATCATATAGTGAAACAAAAGTATTGACAAAGCACTACCAAATAGTATGTTTCATCACACCACACGCATCCTTCTGGCCTACATGTTACTCAGCATAATGGAGAAAGACCAAAATAATACAAAACAGGAGAGAAACACAAAATTGAAAATCAGCCTGCAGCTGATGGCAGAGGTAGCTATGGATGGCAGGAGTATAGTTCATTCACCAGTGTCATTGAAGTAAAGAGTAAAAATGAAACTTCAGTACAGAGATAATTGTCAAAGAAAAGGAGAAGTTTCCATTATCAGAAAGCTAAAAATCTAGCCTCAATCTCAGAAATTGCTCTTTAATAGAAATGCAGTTAAATATATATGGAAGTCTCACTGAAATAATTTTCAGGCTCTCATTCTGACATCTTTCCCTCTCCCTATTCCTTGTGTAATTGGGACTACAGCTATGCTGCATGTTTTGAACTGAAGCTTCCCCAAGAGTCTGGTGACTTCTGCTTCCAAAAGCAAGGGCAAACTATAAAGAACATCCTCAGATCAAATGGATTTCTTCCCTGCTGTATCCTTAGATAATGCCTAGGGGCTTCAATGAATTTGTCCCAATATGATAACTAAAAAACCTAGGTTCTTAATTAATATTCCCCACTCTGAATATTTTTTCTTGTCCTTGGGCCTCACAGAGGTCAAACTCAAATATATTACTTGAACTTTTCTACCTTTTTCCTTTTTTACATTGCTGATTTTTGCATCAAGATCAGGTAACTGTTATGCCATGTAAGGTAACATGCAACCATGTAATGACAACACAGTTGTTTTTTCACACACCATTTACACTAATGCGACACAAGACACCTAGTTTTTTTGAGGTGATCACAATCATTTCTATGTCTTTTACCTTCTTTCTGACCGATTACTTCTGAAGATTGATATGAAAAGCGAAAGTAATATTTTCCCTGTGAATGCTGCCTCTATATTTTATTTGCTTTAAAACAGATTCAGCATCCTGCAGTCTTATTCTGTATTCCAGCTCAGGCTATAAATGTGGATAGAATTTATCTAATTGGAAAGGAAGTTAATGATAGATGACTGATTTCTGTTGTATTTCCCCAAACGCTGAAATCATTTACTATTACTAGTATACACCATAAAACCAAATATTCTCCACAGTCATGAATTCTGGCTAGAAATTATTCAGGATATCATCTTCACCTGTTCACTGGTTGATTAATATGCTCTACTTTGGTATGTTTAAATAATAAGGAATGTCTGAGTTGATTGAGTCATATGGTGTCTTGACTTTTTTAATTTCTTCAACCTCTTTCAAATTCCAGAGCATTCTCATGCCATGTGCCTTTTGTTTGTTCAGGTATTGTTCCTCGGACAAAACTTTTTCTGCACAGTCACTTAATAAACCTATAATGCAGAGGCTAAAAGTCATATAAGCCTTCTGCAATACTTGTTTGCCAAGCACAGAAAAAAAACCCCTACATTGCATGTGCATTCAAACTACTCAGTATTTCTTTCCTCTTCTTCTTCCCTCTTTAATGCTCCATGCTCAGATCCTATTGTATATGTGAAGAAGGAGTGTGCCTCAAATGCATGCCAGACGTTGATGTGTAAATATACAGAATGAATGTTTGCATATTACTTTCTAGGATACTCTTTATACTTTTGTATTATTTTATAAAAATAAAGGTGTTCTGAGCCTTAAGAAGTGAAAAGTAAAAGCATGTCGGTGTGCAAAATGGATTTTAATGATATTTAGCAACTTCAAGAAAACAAAGCAAACTTCGAAAGGACAAAAAAAAACTTACTCAGCCAACCTTCTGAAAGTTATGATTTGCAGCCTCAGAGCACATTCATGCCTGTCCTCATCAAATAATGTTTGTTTTTCATTTGAAGGAAATTATGGTTCATACTATGATTCAATATATGTATTGTTTCTCTCTTTGCAAGATTAAAGCTTTCTGCAGCAGTCACTGTGGTGGATTATCTGGTGGGATTTTTGTCATATTCACAGATCCTGAAATGTGTGCAGGTATCTCTAGGTTCACAAGGAATTTATCTCACTAATGAGCTGTCAACACTTTCTGCTCTCGTAATAAATATTTGGGTGCTCATCTTTGCAGCTTATCCCAAGGTACAGCTTAACCAACAAACACATTCTCAAGGTTCTATAGCAGATGTATTGCTCAACATTTCATGCAGTACTTGTAGCAGATCAATTAACAAGCGATTGACTGGTTTACATGGTTGCTTTTTAGGATCATTAATTTTCTGAGGAATGTTTGAGGCATGTAATATCTTTTTTCATTTGATACTGCTACAAAACTAGTCAATTAGCATGTAAATCATTCACTAGAACTAATTTGAAACTATTTCTCTGGAATTCTATTAGAGTTGCTAGTTGACTGTGTTTCACTCTTACTAGCTGATCTTTACATAGCTCTGAATAGGTTACGCTGTTTATGACTTATTGTAAACGTTACAAATTGCTTGGATGTGTGCTCCTGCAGTGAAATATTACATTTTAAGTTTAATAAGTGTTTTCATATACATTAAATATCTTTTACTTGGTACATAAATGAGAAAACTAGAAATTTGTGTTAACAAATTTAAACCATATATATGGGTGAATTTCAACAGGGCCTGGCATTGTGGTCTGCTTGCTTTCACAACATTCTTATAGATGTATTGATGATCTTATTTCTTTTTTAGTTGTTGTTATCTGAATTTATTTCTCTTCATTACAAACTCAAGACAGTGACAGATTAGTCTGAGTGATTCCATTTTGGGTAAGTGACTTGAATAATTGTCCATAAATATGATTATAGTAGGCTAGGTGATCAATATGCTTTAAAAATCAGAATATTTTTAAACCAAAAAGCAGGCTTTTACTGCTAACAGTTTGGCCTTGAAGGCACATGTGAACCCTGTCTTCCTACCATTAAGGAACATCTAACAGACAGACCATACACATTTCCTGCCCAAAACTTTCTTAAAAATCATTTCACTATATCTGCCAAGCAATATAACTTCATTTGTAGTTAGAATATTTCTGGTAACAATAGTTCTAAATCATGGCCACACAAAATAAACTGATTCTTCTTCCCTTACCCCTGATAGACATGATGAGCAGTACCTTGCTTTCTTCTGTGCACATTTGTTTTCTTTCCAGAGATTAATCATGTTTTCTTTCATTTTTAACCTTAAGAAAACTTGGTTGGTTCAAAATTTCCTCATAGGTTATGCCTTTTAAAATTATGTCAGTCTTGTTACCCTTCCCTGGATTGTCTTCAGTACATTTATTAGTTGCTAGTTATTACATATATGTTTTTTAATTTTGTCATGGTTTCGACTAAAATGACAAGAAACCGGTCTGGAAGACAGTCAGGACAGTTAGGATCTCCTGCTCTCCATGGTGCTGAAAAAGGGTCACGTAACAGGGCATAATTTATAAGTAAGCATCTACCACAGAACTGCAGTAAATTTTGGAATTCAGAGATAGTAGTAGCTGCAATAGATACTCTGAGTGTGATATATTGCAGCATAGGCATCTGGTTTGAAACAGTTATTGGTGGGGTACAAACTAATTCTCTCTCAGAAACTTACCATTTTGTGTTGCTTTACCATAAATTGCTCATGACCCAAAGGGACATTTTGTTCTTGTAGGTTTTGTGATGTCTATTGCCTACTAAGCTAGAATTTCAATTAGTATGAAATGCCATCTATGGCAAGAAAAAACACTAAGTAAAATTTTTAAGTGCAATCAAAGAGTGATGGATTTTATTAAAATAATTGCTTCTGCTTCTGATTACCCAAGAATAAAATGATATTAATAATTTGACCCAAAATTCCGAGGACCTGATTTCATTCCATAATAGATTCTTTTGTGAATCTGAGTACATCAGTTTATTTCTATGACTCTTATACTGGATACATAAATAAATGGATATTTATTAACATACGTAACAAGTTCCGACTTAAATATTTCCATTAGAGGTAAAACCTAATTCAATGTAATTTTATTATTTGCTTTATGATTACCAGTATATAAATCAAACACTGGTTTTAGTGCTTTTCAGATCCAAATGATTTAGATTTCTAAGTTGCACGTATCCCTTGTACTTTAAGAAGTGATGTGTTGTGATAAATTATTGTGTAGAGAAGAGAAAATACACATAGTTTGTAAATCCCATTTAGAATTCTGTCTTTAGATAATCACCTTTTATTAAAATACCAATGAAAACATATCTCTGTAAAATGAATATTGTTCTCTAGTAACATATAACTGTAAAACATCGATTTAATCATTTTCATTTACAGCACTAAATCGTAAATGATGGGTCTCTGATAAAAACAGAGCTTAAGCAAAGCCTCCAAAATACATTGTCTTACCATGTGATATGGTACATAAAACAAATAACAGTGACACTATAAGGTAGAAAATCCCCACTGTAAAACTCGAAATAACTCCAAACTGTTGTTCAAGATAATGAAACTAGAACATTTAGGAATGAATATCCTTATAAATTATCACAGTTAGACCTATTTTGCAAAGTACAAAGATTTTTGTCGACTACTGTAGGATCAAAAATTAATTAAATTTGTCTTGAAAGAGGTGACACTAGGCTGCATTATGTATGCCCTTTTTAGATTTTCAGATTAAATGACCACTTTGTTATAATGAGACATAAGCCTATGTATGGTTGTAAACCATGAATTAAATATGTACTAAATAAGATAGTGTCATAATTGTGTATTAGGTGGTCTTGAGGATACACATTAAGTATTTCTGTTTGAAATGTAACCTTCCTGTATTGTTGAGATTTGGAAATTATATCTCTATTTCAAGAGCATTGAGTCTCTATTAGTTTTCTTTTGATTATGAAACAGGTCACCTTGCATTCTTAACTTATTACTTTACATCTATGGAGACCAAAACATTTGAAATATCATGAAGGCATTGGAAAAAAACCCAGTAGTTTAAATAGAGGCTTGAAAGATATCTGGAGAGGAAAAAAGGGTACATCTGTTAGGAGAAAAAAAAAAAAGTTACAATATAGGAGCTTTCTCGTCTCTGACCATTGCGAATTTTCCTATGCGCTCATATAAATCATGGAGAAAGGAAGAAAGAAAAACTACAACCAAAGAAAAATCCCCATTATATCACATACACATCTTTACTTTTTTCCTTTTTTCAAAGTAGGCTTAGAAAGAACAAAGGGCTTAGAACTGTTCAATGATATTATGCCAGGGAACTACTGTACTTGAGGTTCCATTTTGCCACCTCAAAGAGGATTTAATTCAGCTGTCGGAAAGTTCTTTTTGTCTGTAGACAGAGTACGAACAGGGAGAATTCTGTTTGTTCTTTTAAAAATAGTCCAAAACATTCCAGTCTTTGTGAAAAATTCTCGAAGCTTAAATAGGAAATAAATTCAAAGTCAAATTCCCTATTAAGTTAACCATGATGCTTGTTTCTTATTCCTGAGAGAACGGTGTATCAGTGTTCTACTGAGGCTAAAAATAAGGTTAATATAAAAACCAGTGCTCACTCTGTAGAAGTTTTTTGATTTTACCTGAAAGTCAAAGAGGTCTTAAAGTTATACAAGGTCACTTATTATTCTAATTTAATTTTTCACTCATGCCATTATATTTTGATTTAGCTTAAGCTGAAGTTACCTACCTGGGCTGTGAAAGACAAGTACAATACGAATTGGACTGACCTGATAATGCTTGGTTCTTTTTTTAAAACAGTGAAGTCATTATCTAAAGTTAACACTTAACTGACTATTTTTGTATCTCAGTTAATACAGAGGCATGAGATGCACTTGGCACAAGGGGTAAGATAATTCGTCTTATAAAATAGCAATTTTTGTCTTTTTAAATCTCATTACTTTTATCATTAGCAAGCCAGGAACTCTGTATATTTCAATCCATAAATACGTTTTCTACTTACATTGAATATTCAGTAACAAAACATATAGAGTGGGGGGGAGAATTCATCCACATACACCTATTTATTTCCCTCATGATCAAAAGATAAAAATCTCATGCTTTCTGAGAAGATAATATTACCATTAATGGATGAGACATGTTCTTATAAGTAAGTATAGCCCTTACAAAATCACAGCTGTTCAATGTATCTCCAGGCTAAATGCACTTCCCAGAAGATAAATCCAGTGAGTGCTGGACACTAAGAAGTTTGAATGAGTTGTGACCAATCCCACTGAAACTGAGAGAGTTCCTCACCTCTCACTGTCTGTCTCCTGTGCTGACGGAACAACCTCTTCTGGAGGAAACACAGCTGCCAACACCAACTCTATGTATCATCCTTCTGGCATTGGGGAAATGATCTCCTGCTGGCAGCCAATCCGGAGCCTGCCCAGCAAGTCATCAGTTACAGGCAGTGCTTTGGGATCTCATCTTTCCACACCTCATGTGTCAGAAAGATCTATCCTGGCAAGATCTGAATTTATAGATCTGAGCTGTAAAAACATGTAGTCATTTAAGACAAACATGGCTTTTATTTCGCTCCTTTCTTCTTCCTTCCTCTACCCCCCTTTTTGGCTTATGTCTGTGAAATTCTTAGTATTGTAATGTGATAACTCAGAGCCAAAGAGTACCAAGATAAATATCTTTCCATGAGCTTTGATAATTTAGAGAAAGACAGTCTGTGATACTTTACAATAATATCACAGTGGCCAAGAGCTCTTGCCTCATTTTTTTGTCTCTACCTTGTAGATGTTCAAGAAACAGGAATTTCTTGCACAATACTGTTAAGGGTTACTATGACTAAAGCTTTACAGCTACTGTGTATTTGGCTTTCTAAAGAAAGGCTAGATTTTAACCTGTATCTTTCCTATCTTTGTGTTTCAACATTCACTAAAAAACATGTTTCAAGGAAAAAAAGATATTTGATGTGGATTTCAGCTTCTGGTTTATATCAGAAAATATTTTGCTGTGGTACCAGTGAAAAAATCATCAAAAGCCTTGAATCATTAGTTTTGTTTACAGCACTTCACCATCAGTGATGACAAATTCAAGTGAGTTCTCACTATGTAAACGGTAGCTGGAAAGCATACTTTTATTGGTAAACTTGAACATTGTATCTGCACACTTGAGATTAGTGTAATATAAACAGTGATTTTTCTATGCATATTTTTTATGAATTTATGTACATTTTTATTGTTACTATTGATGAAGACACCGTAGAAGGCTAAGCTCACTCTAACATTCTTCTCTCAGTAATGATAAAGGCTTAGCAACTGTTAACTTGCCACATTACCAAGAATGACTAGTATTCAAGGAAGATTCCTAATAGGTTTTGTTACACTGCAAGTTTTATGTGGGGTTTTTTGCATTAAGTATTTTCCTTATTTCTGTCTTTCTGCATTTTTTTAATGTGTTTCAGTTGAAAAATTCTCTTTCCTATATAGGAACTGGAAGCAGGCACCAGAGGCCATCAGTGGTGACAAGGTAGGTGCCCATGTGGCAAGCAGCAGTGCATATATATCTTGGACTCAGCTGAATGAACATGCTAAAGTAGACTCTTCACTAGTGTAAATGGAATGCAGTTCCAGCTGATGCTGAAACAAACTACACCACCGGAGGACCTTGTGTCAGAATTATCTGAAATCCTGTAGGGGAAAAAATTAGGATGTGATCCAGAACTTCAGTCATAATACGAGGATAACTCTAATTCTAGGAATTTATATTATGCAGTGTCAGACTTGGAAATATTGATATGCTTTGTATTATTTGAAAAGTGACAATTTATCCGTCCTATTAGGGCATACACACACAAACATGAACACACGTATATGTATGTATATATTATTTCAAGTCCAGCTCCAATCCTAGGCATGAAATAATATTGGAGTAAAGTTTTTTAATATTTTTATTCTAATACATTATTCCATTAAGTTTACACTGGCTGAACTGAAAAATCTAGGCCTCAGTCTACTGATGTTGATGTAAACCAGAATAGCTCCTCTGATTTACATCTAATAAAAGCCTAGTTCTATATCTCATTGTTGAATTTATTCAGAGTTTTTTTCCTTCCCAAAAGACAAAATTCCTGTTTGTTTGGGGGAGTTTATTTTAACCTCCTGGCTGACTGCTACATTTCTGTGTATCAGCCTCCTGCATCCCCTCAATGAATTCTGATGGAAAAATCAAGGAATAAGAAAGGCCAATTTTAAATTCAATCATTTCCCAAGTTGTCTGATGCAATGGTTTCCATTTCAACAGCTGCCTCTCTCTACTTCACCCACACGAAGGAACCAGCTTCCTCTGGAGATCTGAAAATGTACAGCTGACAGCTAAAATTCAATTTAAGTCTGGCCAGGTACAGGCTTATTGGCACTGGTCCCAGGTCTTGCAATTGACTTTTAACCCCCTCAGAGCTTTCCTTCTGTGCCTAATAGAGCTGTGTGTTGTGCGACAACTTCAGCAAAGTCCAGCTGCTGCCTTTTGTTTTTCCGTGCAGCAAAAGATTTTGAGCTCATAAACCACAAGCTCTGCATTTGAGTGATGTTTGTAAGGAGTCTTCCAATTAGTTGTCTTCACAAAAAAGTAATAAATTATATAGACTGTTTAAACAACTAAACTATCAACTGCTTTCTGAAAGATACACTGGATGATATTGCTCATTATCTTCTTGTATCCCTGTGCTTCATGATGCTTAATGTTCCACTTTTTTGATTTTAAAAGTCCTTTCCTTACTTTGGAAAAAATTTGCAGTACTTCCATTCACTCTAATAATTGCTTACTTATCTGAGCATTCAAAATGGCTCATGGGAATGAGAGGTTAAACAGATTAACCCTTAGCAGAGGAGAAGAGTGGAGGGTTTCCTTCTGTCCTTAGAGTCTGTTGTTCTAAAAGGTAACAAATTCTGATATTTGTAGACATATGATGTAATAAAAAAAAATCCTCTACAAAAAGATACTTCTTCATGTTAGGGCTCAGCTTCATTTTTTTTTCATGCCATTCAAAAATCAGATTACAAGGAAAACACTGACCTTCAAAAATAAAAATGGAAAACACCATAGAGAAATAGAATTTTTATGTCTTTATTCCCATCCTCCGTCCTGCACTGAAGAGTCCAAAATAACCGTGTTACTGTAGCCCTGGGTACTAGAAGGTAAGCAGTCATCAGCTAAAGGTATATGTTAGCTTGATTGGTAAGCAGAGGGGTTGGTCTGTGCATTATCTGTAACGGTGACCTTTTAGATTAAAGGGGAAAAAAATTTACATACTAGAAATCTCTAATGCTAACACATGGTGTTTAGTTCATCCTTTCACAGTAGGCTGTCATCTAGCTACAGGTGATGGAAGCAATTTAAGTTCACAAAGGTATTTAAGCTGCCCAAATCTATCTCTGCCTAGAGATCTACTCCGTACATCTGCCAGCATTCTGCAATGTAGAACAAGAAGAGAATAAAGTGACAGGAGAAAGTTACTACCAGTAATTATTCATCAAAGCCCTTCTTCCCTCATCTCTGACCTACAGCTTGTGAACTGGTAGTTTTAAAGGTGAGAGAGAGGGGAAGTTCACAAATCTTTGCCTCCTTACTTCCCCCAGCATGGTACTATTACACTGCTGATCTGAAGTATTCCATCAGATGTAAGAAAAGAGGGAACTTCAAGTAACTGAGTTCCAGATGACTTGTTTTTCTAGAAAACAGTGGGCACAAATCTATAAAATATGAGTATCTGGGAATAAGTGAAATGAAAGAAGTTTTTCAGATAACTTTTCCCTGTGAAATGAAGGTGAAAGATCAAGGCCTTGGTTTTAAGACCAAATATGATTAACTCAGTGTAGATAAAATATAAGCATCAAGAATTTGTACGGTGGCTTACTTTACCCAAGTTTTTGACCAAAACACTGATAGAGTCTCAACCCACTTTTTCTTTCTTAGCAGTGCAAAATAATAAACTTTCTTAGTTGTGTCTGGCACTGAATTAAAAATGCAAGAGTCTTGCTTGGGTAAGTTTAGTAGAGCTGGTATGGATGGGAGAGAGCTAAATCTAAACATTTGGCCATCTCCGATTCATCTTCAGTGGGATTGAGAGAGTTCAGATCAATGTTAGAATGGATTTGAGCTTGTGGGCACTTGTTTAGACCAAACATTCACGTTTTCTGACGTTTAAAATTCTTTTCTGACAGAAGTAAATGGAAGCAGATACAGTGGCTTGTTTGTTTTCAGCTGGGAGATGTGAAAAAGAACAGAGATCAATTAGTTACACCATTAAGCTATTGAGAATTGAGAAGGTACATTTTATTGTCAGATGAACTATGCTGTAACTGAAACAAAGTTCAAGGATCTAGCAGAACCGGGTGTTGAGGAGCAACAAACTTCTGTTACAAAAAAAGAAAAAAAATAAAAAGAGACGAAATTAGAGAGGAATTAAGGAAGCATTAACTGTTTGTTAAAGTAGACACTATCCCTCATTACTCAAGATTCAGCAAACTCTTTGTTCAATACTTCATTACAATATTATCATTCACACATTCTGTGATATCAAAAATTTTAGATTTTATAACCTCGGAATTATTTTTCTCTTGTTTTGGGCTTTTACGTGTCATAAGCATTTGTAAACAAACTTCACATTTAGAAAATGGCAATGACTAACCATTGAGCTCATTTGCAAACATTGTCCTTGAAGATATTTGAGAAGTGGCACCTTGAGCAGTGGGCCATATGTACTGCGTCGATTTGGAAATGGAAAGGTATTTGTATCACAGTTGCTTTTAGATAATGTCTGCAATTGTCTATGAAGAGCAGCTAGAGAATTCCTGTGAATGGCTCTTTTTTGTATTTTCATGCAAATAAGTACTGTAACAAGCGTAAAGATTGTTGTTTTCAGCCACTCATCAATATTTTACTGTATGCAACAAAGTCAATACTGGTTTGGTATTGTCTAAAGATACATACCAGATAATTTTCCCAGATAAAACAATATCCTAATAGTCTGTATTGATGTAGATGGTCAGGAATATATTCATGTAGATTCTGTTTACAATAACTTAAGATATGTAAACCATTGTTGGACTGAGAAATGTATGAGTAAACATGCTCATGTTTGTTGGTTGCATCTAGTCCTATGCTTTAGGAGACTAACAGGAGAAAGGAGAAATTACTTAACTAAAAAGGAAATTATTTCAGTAGGAAAGTGGAAAAGCTTTGAAACCATACGGTCCTCATCGGTTGACAGGCTGTGAAATGTGATGTAAAACTTAATAGTTTCAATAACAAGCTGTCTTACTGCAATACTAGTGACAAACTTTAACTGATTGAGGAGTATTGTTTGGAAGTATAAAGGGAAATATTGAGTATTCCAGGTAAAAATATTGCTGAAGAAATGAGCACAAATGTTTTATGTTTCATGGGATGGCTGAAAGACAAATGAGTGGCTTCATAGATTAGTACCTTCAATTGTCAGAATTTGTATCATAGTAATCTCCAAAGACCCAGCTCAAGACAAAAATGTACAGGGAAGAAAAGGTGAAGAACTCTTCAGAAGACTGGTAATAAGTGATAAGATCAACGTTGCTCAGTTTTCACTGACCTGTTTGCTGGACCGTGGTTCCAACTATTACAAGTTTCTGTGAAACTATATTGTCTTGCAGAGTGACTACATATATGTGTTTATGTTCAAAAAAGAAACTGCATATATGTGCTACACCATAAGTTATCTGGAATTTTTATGCTTAGATAAAAATTACTAAATGCTTTAGTTACAATTTCTTATGGTGTTTCTAATTTCATTGTTCACAGTACAACATAGTGAATTTTATTCATAAAAGTAGCTCCCTGTGATTATCATTCTCTTCAAAAGCAAAGACTTCAAATTGCTCTAAAATATCAACAGTAAATATTGTACTATTGAACTCAACTCACTGTGATTAAAGTGACTATTATCATTGAGTAGAATAGTGATCTCTCTTAAACTTTGAGTTTCACCGAAAAATAAGGAGAAGTCCTTGATCTCTGTTGCCCAGTGATATAGCCTGGAAGAATAAAGAGAGCTAACTTTATATGTTGAGAATAAGGAATAAATTGTATTGCTTCCATCTGAAATGGATCTAAGGTTTGTGTTTGGGTAGCTTTTTTAAAAGTGTGTATTGCTAATTAGAATGCTGCCATAAATTCCATGAAAATCTTGTGGTCTCAACTGTACCTCCTGAGATATTGTGCCCAGCAGTTTGCTTGAGTTACCTGCAGAGCAATAAAACATAAATACAATAGGCAAGTACAAAGGCTGTAGAACAGGCTATCACAAGCAATGTATTCCATGTCACCTGAAGGCTTTTTAATTGTGCAAAATACTACCTGAAATAACATTTTTTGCTGAACTGAATTTCCCAAGATTGTTCTATTTTACTGAGGCTAAACTTATTTTTTGCTCTAGTGAAGTATAATGGCTTGCATTTTTTCTTTGCTTACCATGTCTATAGGGTATCCTGCCTCAGTGAATCCTGTGGAAGCTTACCAACCAGTATGTGCCCCTTCAGAAGCTTATCTGCATGAATATTTAAGGAAGCTATTCTGTAGAGATCCATCACGTTGTTACTGTTTTAAATATTTTTTGTAAATAACCTGATGGGCCCAAGAGGATGGCAGAAAAGCATGCTCAATTACCTTCTAGAATGCGTTTTCACTAAATGCCAGGCTGAAGGAAATGATGGTCAAGAACATATGAGGCTTTTATTATAAACTGGTCTCAGTAGAATTTAATGTGAGTTTTAGCAGGTTAAGCAGTTATATTTGCATTTGAATACTTAAATTTCTGTGCCATGCATCTTCTTTATATATATTGCTTTCCCTTCCTAACGGTGACAAAAACTACAGTTTCAGGTTTTTGGACTTTTGTGTATTTTTTTCATTTTTTGTCTAAAACACTCTATTCTGACAGTTCTGGTGCACAACGACTCACAAAGTTTTCTTGTCCAATTCTCGGCTATCCATAGATATAACACGTTTAGTCTTCTTCATCATTCTTTGCTCAGTCCCACTGAAGCTGCTGTCACTGCAACATTTTACTTTCTTCTATCAAGGCAGGCATGAAACTTCCAGTGGAGCGAATGCAAATGCTAAGGCAGCTGCATGGGTCAGTAGGCAGATGGAGGGGGGCAGGGTTTGGGAAAGCTAAACAGTTTGCATCCTTCTGTAGAAGACAGCAAACCACAGGGCAGGGATCTGCAATCTGATGATTTGACAGTGCAATGCCCTTTAGTTGTTTGACTGGATTTACAAGTTCTGTTTAGCTGACAGATATTTTGTCTAATACCCTTTTCTAGTTGTTTTCCTTTTGACGATCAGAAGTTCTGTTTAAAAATTTAAGCAAACTCTTGTTGTACAGCAAAATAAACAGATTTCCCTTACAGATAGAAAACACTCTCTATGATTTATTTCTTTCTGTGAATACCCCAATGAATACAAAATATTGACCTAAACAAATACAGCTTACTGAGAGTGCCAGTAAACATTCTGGGAAGTATATCAGAGGATGTAGCTTTGTTTTGTGTGGAAACTGCTCTTCCAAGCTTACAGCACACAGTCCAATCTTTTTTTTTCTTTTTTTTTCCCCACCCCTCTGTGTATTTTTTGCGATTAGTCATTCTCCTGACTAAAAATCAAATCATTAACTTTTAAAAAAGGCAAATGAAATAAAGCCATAGCTAAGTAGGAAAAGTGGTAATGAAAATGAATTTACATTAAGCAAATTTTTAGCAATTAAATGCTTTTGAGTTTCTGATGTAACATGTTTTTAAATATGCTGCTTCTAAAACCTATGTGAGAATTAACACGTAACTGTTTTAAATGCGTAGAATCAATGGTCCTGGAACAGAGATGGACAATTTCTTGTAATGTTAATCACTGAAATCAAAGGGAATAAAAAAAGAACTCTTGCTGGGATCACAGGTTGACTGTTTACTGAATTATAGCTTGAAATCATGTTAAAAAATAATTCTGTTTCACTGGTCCAAGGTGTCCACTTGAAGCTTTTGAGAATGGACTTGCAGTAGTGTGTGTACTACCAGAAGTGGCCAAGGTTGAACCTCTGAAAGGACAGACTGATTTTATTAATTTTTTTTCCCTGTTTCTAGTATATATCTCAGGTATCTGAAGCTATCTGGAAAGTATGACTATGAATATCTGAAGCTCCGAAACACTGAAAAACAGGAAGTGTATGGGATGAACTACAGATGGGTAGGGTGAAAGTAAGTAAAGAACATGTTAGGCTGACTGTCAAGATGAACGAAACAAAATAACAGCTTCATTACCTTTTAGGTGTCCTACAGTCAGGCCAGCTATTAAAAGGTTTCACCAAATGAGGTTTTTAAATTCATCTCTTTACTGTGCATTGGTTTTCATCATGGAGCAGCCTCATGGCATGCAAATGAGATTCCTTTCAGGTTAAACTAAACCTGAAATCACTCTCCAGGAATAGGCCTATTTCCTCCAACCAGTAATGTGCAGTAGGCTTCAAACTACAGAAGCTCCTAAGTAAAACTCCCCTGTGAATGTTTGGAATGTATTCCAGGTCCTTAACAGCAACTTTTATTTTGCTTAACAGATCCGTTCCTATTTGGCCAGACATTGCTGTTGAGCACTGAGCTGTATTTCAGTAGCAGAGGAGGGACAGGATGATTTAGTCATTCTCATGTCTGATTATATGAAATGTTCTCTGAATTCACGTAAAACCTAGAGCAATAGGTTTTTGACAGGAGTTACTCAGGTTAAAGATGAGAGTCTGAAAGGGTTTGATTGACAAAACTTTTTAGGTATCCTTTTTTTATCTCTGCTGCTGAATTTGAATAGTCTTTAAGGTAACGTTAACCAAAACACTGACGAAATGTGCTAAATATGCATAGTGCGAAACACTGCTTTTGCTAGACCTGTCTGGCTTGTGTAATCCCAAATTCTCATCAGTGCAACTGTGCACAACAGAAGCTGCTAATAATTAATGCCTGAAATCCCCCCTAATCATGCTGCTGCCCTGGGAACTCCAAAGCAACTGCATGCACACTTTCAGAAGCTGAGCACACAGTCCTCCGGTGTGCAGAGGGAAGCCGCTGGAAACAGAATGAATGGCACCAGGAGCTACTGGGATTGCTCAGCTTCGAGACCTCCTGCACTAGCATTTGAACAACAGCTGCTGATCGCTTTCCAGAGCAGCAGCTGTAGGTGCTGCAGTTTCATAAACACATTTCAGGGTTTCGCGTCTGCTGCAGCACTGGAAATATTATTCCACTGGTTAATAAATGAGTTGATAAGCCAAGATCAATTTGCAGAAAAAAATATTTATATATGTTATTATTCAAAGGAAATTACAGATAGCAGTTTGAGTGAGCACAGCTGAAGTACAGCTATAAAAAACAAATTTGGTGGGGGGTTGTGTAGATATGTCTAGATTACAGTCACAGGAGAATACTACTGGCATCTGGTAGTCATTTGGGTGCTTAGATCAGGAGAGAGAAGACTTTGTAAGCCTGATTAGTGAAACATGATACACATGCCAATGCCCTTAACTAAAAATAGTCCTAACCCTTTGTTATTTTTATACTGCGTTCTTTATCAGTCATAAAAGAACCTGAATGATGTCTCAGCAGCTGCTGCTCTACAGCACAGGCACACAATGAGTAACGGAATCTTGGTATTAACAGAATCACTCAGTAGTAACAATATTTGTTACCTGTGTCCAAAAATTTTCCATATCTGTAATCATTCATACTTCTTTCTTTAATATATCGGTGTATTGAACAAAGTTCACTTTCAACTGTGAAGGCGTGATAAAACTGATTTAAAGCTGTAAAATTCACTGGATTTTTAGAGGAGCTGCCTGATCAAATGACAGATTAAAATTGAAATCAAAACCTAATTACTATGCCTTCATTTTCCATTAAATATATACTATTTGTGTGTATATATATAGGTATATTGGTATATATACTATTGGTATATTGATATATTCCCATTTAGAAAACAAGTCCAGGGCATAAGCTGTTCTGCCTACAGGTTCTTGAACAGAGTTGGTCACAAGAAAGCCTCCAAGTAATGAAACTGTCTTCCTCCATCACACAGCAGGTCTAAGCATAATGTATTCAGTAAGCACACTATGAAGTTCTCTTGGCAGTGGTATTAAGGGCGTAGAAACTAAATGCCTTAAGCTGTCATATTCCTCTGTTGTGTGCAGCAGCGCTTGGGAGAAATAAATAAGAATCAAAGCAAGGTAGGTCTAGTAAAAGAAATCTGTACAATATGTCTGTTAAAATCATATTCCTTTACTTACTAATATGCACGTGAGTGTAAATGTTCATCATATCCATTATCCTGAATAGTAAATTGGGGAAAAAAGAATAGAAATAGTTTGGTAATGGTTGTAAAATGCAATTGACTAGTTTAGATAAGAAAATAACAAAGATTCCCAGTCCCTTGATTGTGGTTCATTTATTATCACATACTACTGCACACAAAAAGCAGTACAGCAGTATTGTAATTCTTAAAAGTATGGGTAAATTATCTCAGCTGTCATATTTTAAAGGATATAATACTATCTATTTGTGTACATTTGATGCATAGTAGTTGGTATCAGTAATTACACCAGATAGGTATTCGGTGTTCCACCAGAAAAGACAGAATAGGTGTGAGGAACGTTGACAATTCCCTTAAGTACTTAATAAATTATGTTGTTACTTATTTTGACTCATATCGGCACATGTAACAACAACATATAAGTAAACTATCTGCTAATGGTATAACAAAAGAAAGAACTTAAGCTGTATTAATTAAAAAGATTATGATTATGACAGTTTAGGGTCTTTGTGTGTTCATGCACAGTTTCAACAAGGACCATTTTTTTGATGTGTTCTCGATCAGGACCTCTTGAACACAATGACATTAAACTCTTCCTATGGGAGAGAAAGAGACTAGAAAGGGATATTGCTTGCATACAAAAAAAAGTAGTAAAGAGGAAGAGAAACAGAAAGCTATTGATCTGATTCTGGTTTATGGATTGTTCTAGCTTGTTAGAGGGGTGGCCTAGGTATTAGCATAGCTAATACAGTAAGGTTTAAATTAAGTACTAGTAGGGACAAGCACACATATTCTGGGTTTGACAGGGTCAATGAGATTTTATATGCTCTGTAAATGAGTTTTATGGTTGCTAATTGCAGGCTTCTTTTTAATACCACAGTCTGTGTTAAGTGGTGAACTCTCATAGTTTAAGCAACTGATGTCATCAAATTTGTTATGGGCAACAGAAATATTCACTGCAACAAACTGGAACAAACACTGGAAGTTTTTTTAGTGAGTTTAACAAAATTGGCAGAAGACAACCAGTGACAATGCTGAAGCATCTTTGAATAGATCTGAGTGGGATTATAAATCCTTCTGCAGAGTTTCTTCCTCACATAGATGAAAAGAATGATGAGGTGCTGAAGGGCCGTGTTTGTGTAGGGGTGCATGTGTCAATGTGACCACGTGGTCTGGAAGCAAATTTCTAGGCTTTACATTCTTCCCCATGATAGCGTTGGAAATGACCTTGTCATTCAGCTCCAGTTAAAGCTGACAAGAAAATTTTTATTCAATAGAAAGGTCAGAGAAGCCATTAATCTTCTATTCTATGGGGAACATTTGTTTAGCGAGACAAACAGGTGCTCTTGCTGACAAACAGAAGCTGTATTTTAGTACCAAAAGTAGAAGCCAAGGAAGTCAACACCAAGCTGCAGTTACAAGAGGTTTTAATTTTCTGTCTACATTACTGTAAACAGAAAAAAAAATAATCTTAAAATATATTTATTGGTATCATTTTTTCTTGTTGAATTATGTAGCTAAACCGAAGAATTCACAAATCTCATACCTTACTAAATAAATACACATAACAGTCTGCAAAATTATTTATGATGGCCAGTTAATAAGCCATATTTGAAGCTACATTTTGGGTCAGAAATAATTCGGCAAAGGTCCAGGTGAGAAGAGAAAAGGCTTTGGCAAGACCGTGCCAGGGTCAAGGATGCCCCCAAAGTTCTGGGATGCATCAGCCAAGGGCCAAAGCAGCTCCCCAAAGTCAGGGTGATGCAGAAGAGTGAAAGAAGTGATATATAGCTTTATTTACTGTTTGAGTAGTTATACCACTTTAGGGTCTGCTCGGGGTGAGGCAGGTAGGAAGGAAGAAAGCTATCAAAAGGATTTAAAGCATGTAGACCGATTTCAAACTGTTACAGAAACTTTGATAATGTGGGATCACGAATCACATACTTAATTTTGTAGTACTTCAATGGAACAATCTGTAAATAAAAAAATAAATAGCGTTAAAAACCTTTACTATCACCTAGCTAGTTTTGAAACAGGCTTACTGTTCTATGTTTGATGGATACCCTTAGTTGCGAACCAAAGCTTTGCTAGAGGAATATAGATGCAGTTTATATTTCACTAGTGGGATGACCCTGTTGTTTTCTCTAGCCATCATAAGGTAAGATATTTTTAACTTAGACAAAGTAAGGTGTTTCTTGTAGCCAGATAGTATAGCTGTATATGCAACGTGTGTGAGTGCATTCTATGGCCTAAATGTATTCAGTTCATCCTTCCTTTGAAAATGAAAAGAACAAATAACATACAAAGAGTTCTTTTCCTGGCAGACTTTGAGCACTTATGTCTTCTTTTTCCTTCACACAGAAATGAAGCCTCTCTCTCCCTTTGGTGCAAGCCCTTGTCAGTGTAGACACTCTCCTGATAAATGTTCATGTATAAACCTGTGTTACTAGTGTTGTTTTAAGTAACGTCTCCTCAGGCCTGAAATGAAGTGTATCCTTTCTCTCTGCCATGATTTTTTTGCTGGTCTTATTTACTGTATAACTAGCTAAAATTAAACACATTAATGAGATTGGCCACTCAGCAAAGAAGTTGTATTTTCACGCTATAAAACCTCATCAATTTGGTTCTTGTTGAAATGCTGATAAATTCTCTGTAGTTTCAATGCATGTTAAATGATTAGAACAAAACTAAGTTGCCTTCACACAAATATTAAAACTAAAAGTGCCTTATCTTCACTAGGATTGCACAATAGAATAATGTTATTTACAGTGGGTTTTCTTCCTTAATTTAACAGTGGCAGCATTTGTAAGGTGATGATAATTGGTGTGTTTCCTCATGTTACTGTGGGTTGAAGGAGCTCATTCATTTGAAAACATTCACTTTTTCCACATATAGTCAGGGTAAAGCACCAGAGGTTAGCCTAAGATTAATGAGTTAGCCAGTGGAGCTGGATTGGTGCTTGTAGTCAAAAGAAATTATTTGGGTGTGTTCACTATATCTTTTACAATGATGCTAAGTATCTTAATAGAATTGGAAAGCATTAAAAAGTAGGATTGTATTTACAGTATAGAGTTTGTCAGCAGAGTTGTGGATTAGAGCAGCATCACTGTTCTTGAAATATTGTCGCCTGCTAAGGTTCAGAAAAAACTGACTTAAAACCTGTCTCAGTCTCAAAGCATAACAACTTTGTGTCTGTAGATTTCACTACAGATGAAAGATTTATAAAAACAAATCTTTTATTTTTGTCTGATCTTCCAGGAAGAAATACATTCAAAAAAGGCACAAAAATTTACTCCTATAATAAAAGTAAACTGAACTTTAAAAAAATTTAAACACCTACTCAGAACAGAAATATTTCTCTCCAGATTAGGTGAAGCTATTTGCTATTCTTTTTTGCTGTTGAGCTAGTTGCAGGAAAACTGTCACTCATAGCAGTCCTTTATTATTTATACAAAATCAGGAAGGTAATCATTATACTCTAGTACCATTGCAGTAGGAATTTCTATTACCTAGTTATTGATAGAGATTTTTCCAGTGCATTTAGAAAAGAGAAACACCTTTCCATGTGTTTTAATATTGTTTAAAATGCTATAAATATTGAAGATTTGGAAGAAAATATATACAGGGTGGGGTTTTTTTCAATTTTCTTAGTCTCAGGTATTCCCCATTCCACTTTTATTTCATTTGACAAACTAATTTATTTATTTATGTTACCAAAAGAATTTAAGAAAAGCTTGAATAACTTGTACAGAGTTAGTGGAGTAGGTATGTTCACATGTGTTTCTGTGCAAATGTCACGCTTCTGAAAGCATTTGAGAAACTTCAGAGTTGTTAATTCCTGTGGAAGTTTCAGTCATAGGACCACAGAGTCTGTACAAAATATGATAGCATCAGTATGTGATTTTGTTCAGAATACAAATAAAAATTTCTATCTATATCAGCTAAAACTAAACAAATTATATAAGAAAAGGCTCAGTTCACTGAATTCTCAACAAAATAGGAAATTAATAAAAATATGCCCACGGAGATATCTTTTTTATATAATTTCTTGTATCTGTGTGCTTCAAATTATTACAAATAATTATTTTAGAATTTCCTTACTTTTGATGTTTGCGGTCTAAGAGACACAGAGATAGAACATTTATTATTTTATAGGAAATGGATTTTCAGTGGGTGGGAGAATGAATTTGACTTTTCCATACTGAACATTACTAATTTTTCTTTTCTTTTACTGTTTTCCTTTTCTTACACCACAGATTAAAGTAGACTTTTCTCTTTGTGTTATTGGATGTTGTATAAATAAGTCAATCTATTTTTTGCAGTTTACCATGCCAGCTATCTTTCAATATGAAAAAAAAAACAGTGTCAAATATCTTATTTGATGTGCATATGTAAGAATTTTCTTTAAGCAAAATAACTAAAGGAGAACCTGTAATATTAGCATCATTTCAATCAATATTGTGGGCATAATCGTTTCAGGTTTACACTGGAATAAGTAAAGCTAATGCACACACATGAAAATAATTAAACATTAATTCCAGTTCCTTTCCAATTCAAATATAAAGTAAACTACATCACTGTTTTGTTTGCATTTGCACTGTGCTGATTTTGTAAGAAATCAAACCAATTCCTCACAGAACTGTTCAAACTTGTAGAAGATGAAATTTTACCTGGCTGGTACCTCTGTTCTGACCTACTATAAAAGGCAATGTTTGAGGGGTTGTTTAAGTATTCTCTCCATCCCTACTGACCTGTGTCAGCTAAGAAAGGACTGGCTGGAATTGCTGCACGTGGTGTGTGAAACGGCCACCTGTATTTGACAACCTAAACAGGTCACAGATACCCAACTAAGGCAGCTTCCCAAATGGGACAGATATTTACTCTCCGGTGTTACAACTGGCAGCTACAACAATCTCAACAGCAAAACCATCGAAATTGAAGTAAACTTGATTTGAATAGAATGGAGTTCTGTGGATTTGTACAAAATTTCCTCTGTACTGGACCTCATTTTCTTTCTTAACTGCTGAAACTCTGTGTTAACTACAGAAATCCTTTTGTGAAGAAGGGCATAAAATAATGAGCGCTTTGATGCTGAGATAGAGTGAAAAGCACTTAGTCACCAGTAAATTCACTTCCCGAATGACAGGATATTGCTATAGCATTGGTAATATGTTATTCTGTATTTGCCAAAGAATTGCTAGTGTCTGATACAGTTGTGGTCTTGCAATACTGTACATCACATTCCTGATTGCCAGTCTGTGGCAACATAGACACTGTCAATCACATCCAAGTAATGCAGTTGCTTAAATCCCGACTTCTTAGTCATAGCCACCTCTAGAGTAGTTTCCATCCCCTCTATGTAGGAGGTCATCTTTAGGCTGTGTGTGTCCTTCACTTTTGTTGATTTTTTTCTTTTTAAAATGTGTAAAACAATATAAGGACTGTGCTGCAGCTCAGCACATTCTTGTTTTATAGAATGAAATTGAGTGTATGTTACATACGCTAAGGTGGTATGACAACATGTGAAAGCACTGGAAATTGTAAAGCTTGATCAAGCAGCTTTTGAGGCTTATGTGTGGCTGAGAGAGTTAAACCTGAAGCAGTTGCATCTTATTGTTCATTCGGTAAACTCTAGAGTGAAGAATCTATGATATATGTTTGGATTTTGCTGGTAAGTCATCTGGTTTATGGCAAAACAAGTCGTGAGAGGACTAACATACAATGTGAGTGATTGGGGACTGGGACCCACGAGTGAAGTAAGCATCAGCTTCAGAATAGCTGTGGGTCAGCTTGCTCTTCTTATCCTGCATCCTTTGTTTCAGATGATTTTCAGTTTCATACTTTCTGCAATTGCCACACATTTCAGAAGCTTACAGTCCACGTGAAAGTAAAATTGTATAAATCTCATCAGCATTCTTGAAAAATCTCTGCATGTTAGCCAGTCCTTTGGTCCTCTTAACAATATAGTAAATTACGAAATAATCTCTTTCTTTTCCACTTGAATAGTTTGTGTCAGGGTCTTGTGTAAGAGGGGTGGTGAGGTGGTTATGCATTTTCTAATTTGATGCAAGGAAATTTGACTTACATTTGTTCAAAAGCCTTTTCTTGCCATATAACAGGCATGCTGGATGCTGAAGAGATTGTCATCTGTCTTTTTTTTCCTCTAGTTAGATATAAGCCTTCATGCGGAAGTTTTCAAGGTTACAGTAAAGGCTACTAGGACTGTGGTACAAAAACAGTTTTCAGAATTTGTCTTTTAGGTTTTTTTATTTTGTACTATGAGGAACATTCAATCACAAAATAAAATAAGCTCTGTCTGTCTTACTGAAATTTAGGTGCACAATGCTCATTTTCCTATCTTACCTCTACAAACGTGAAGTAAATATAAATATTTAAGGAAATGTCTTAGCTTTTAATATGAACTGGTCCTTACTTTATGTCAGGATACACACCATGCAGTCTTTTGAATTATAAGCTCCTGCTCTTAATATTTCCCTCATCTGCAGTGTAAGAACACTGCCTTCCATCTTACAGAATATTCTAGGTTATTTGATCTAGAAATTCTAGTACTATAGTTGAGGTAAAAGCAGTATGGCAGGGAGAAATTTTATTATGTCCTTAAGAAATACTATTTTTTTCTGAAAACGCGGTCACTTGGAAAAGCATCAGAGCTTTTAGATCACTCTGGAAACTCAGTCATGTCAACAGGAATCTTTCCACTAAATTCTGCCTGATCACAAGCAGTGATTTTATGGTGGGATTTCCTAGTGTAGTTGATTGCAAAAGATCATTAAAAGTTATTATTATGAAATCACGTCTTGCTTTGAAAATAGTATTTTTTTTTGCCAATGTTTTAAATGTGTTTATTTTTTTGAAGCTGCTGCCATATTTTCAAGAACTCTGTTGCCAGATTTCTGCTGAGAAACTTGCCAAAAGAGAAGATTTCAAAAGAAAATATCTGGAACAGATAAGGGTCCTTGAGATTTACAACCCAGCCATTGGAAAAGCTCTTCTTAGTCATGCTGCCTTTCAGACTTTTAAAGAGGATTATTCCATGATTATGAATGAGGTTCTGTAGATGGAAAGAGGAGTTGAAACTTTACATTGTGAGATCTAAGAATGGGTCTGTCTGTGTCACATATCGAACTCAGGTACTGATAGGCGGTATTTCCCTCTGCTCCCTCTGGAAAGATGGCTGTATGTGTCCTTTTCCCATCCTGCTTTCAATCTTCAGTTTGAACAGATTGTATGCCTCTACTGGGAAAATGATGTTTTCTTTCCCTGTCTAGATGAGAAGAGAGAGTGATAGAGTGGCTGTGGTGGGCGCCACCCAGGGTCAAATCACTGAAAAAGGACAAAGTGCAATGATTTAAAGAGCAGTTTTATAGGTAAGAAGTTTTTTTTACAATGAGTGGTGAGGCACTGGAACAGGTTGCCCAGAGACGTTGTGGATGCCCCTTTCCTGGAAGTGTTCAAGACCAGGTTGGATGGAGTTTCGAGCAACCTGATCTAGTGGAAGGAATCCCTGCCCATAGCAGGGGAGTTGGAACCAGATGATCTTTAACATCCCTTCCAATCCAAACCTTTCTATGATTAACCGTATCTGTGGTTAAATCAACATGATCTCAAATTTGCCCAGGGGAGCACAGACACAGGAAAGGTTACTGGACTTTTCAGTAAATAACATTTCTAGTAGAGCTGTTATTCTTACTCCTGTCTTGTTAAAGGAACCTGTCCTTTTTCTTCATTGCTTATCAAGTTAAATTCATCCTGATATACCATCTTTTGGCCCAGCATTATTTAAAATATCTCTGTCATTTTCATAGTCATGAGTGCTGTAACCAAAAGCCGTGTCTACTTAAAACTTCTACATTTTCCTCATTACTGCTAAATAGATCTGGATCTTTTTCAATGCATTCACACATTCAATGGATGAGTTTCTGGTATCTCAGCAATATCGCAGAGCTCTAGGGAAACTGAAGGTTAATGTGGTAATAAAAGCCCTCTGACTCTGTGCTGCCCTGATAGTTTCATGTGCCCTTAGGTGTTATCTAGTTGCCTAAGGGTGCATGTACAATACAGTTACTTCTCAGAGATACTACTCCTGTGATGTAGCCTACCTCTGAATCTGCTCCCAACATATCATCCAGGCCAACATTCCTAGGTGGCTGTTTTACCTCCAGTTTTCTACCAGAGAAGATTTCATATGGTTGAGTCTGGGGTTTGCGTACATTCTTTGTGCTTCATTAGTTTTTTTATCTGACTTTATACAGACCACAGCATAGCTAAGGATTATATTCAACGTATATTGTAGAGTTAATGGTTGGACTCGATGATCCCAAGGGTCTTTTCCAACCTGAATTGTTCTATGATTCTATGATTCTATGTATATGCATGTTTTTAATAATTTTTATCCATGTTAGTGATATGAAGTGGTTAGTACACTGCTATTTTAGTAAATGTCTTTGGCATGTAATAAGCTGGCTGAACACATCAGGCATTACTGTTACTCAGTCTCCCCATTATAGTGAGCAAGTAATGTCAAAAGTTAGTGGGTTGATAAAAATAGTAAATGTAAAAGTGAAAGAAGATATGAAAATGGAAGCTACTTTTTGGTGTTGAACAGAGAGATGGCATTTCTACTACACTTCAACTTTGCAATCATTTTAGGTGGCAACAGATTGCCATTTCCTTATTTCCATGGCTCTGATCAGAGAGAGGCTTTTGTCTCTCTAGAACAGAATTCCTTTCTTGGGCTTATGAAATTGTGCCAGACTGTCAGAATGATTGAATACTGTATTTTCTTCTGGTTTGTCAGTGGTGGCATTAACCAGCTCCTATTCTTCTGCCTAGATCTCCTCTTCCAACACTTCTTGCCCTAACAGTTTTTGATACACATGTAGGATCATGCTGTTCTCAGAAGTGCAAAGTATAAACCAGTCAATAAATTATTGCTTTCTCCCAGGCTTTGCGTTCCATTTTTTTTGTCCTTTTTGTCTTACTTGAAGCGAAAACAACACTGTCTTGTCAGACACAAAACCAACAAAAGCATGATGATCTAAGTTATTGCATCTAATGCAAGCAAATCCTATTTATTTTGTTCCTAGTTTTTTCGTGCATAGCTTTTATCTCACCTCCTCATTTATCAATTCATCTATTTCTGTTTCCAAATCACCTTTCTAAGTAATTTTCCTGATGCACTGGCTCCCCTTTGGGAGACAACATCTTGGTACCATCAGTTCTTAATTTTGTAGATTGTGTTTGCCTTCATTTTTTTTCCTGTTTTTTAATTGTTTTCAATTAAGCAAAATATGGATTGAATCTGTTTATTTAATCTTTTTCAAAACTCATACACTTTAACTGCAGTATTAATTCCCACTTGTGTCATGTAATTTCTTACAGTGTGCTGTAGCTGTGCTGAGATAGGAACAAATGTCGCTAATGTTACAGGAAACAGGAATTTGCCTATTTTCAGCAGGCATTGGTAAAAACCTTTTACAGCTGGGAATGAACCTTTGACTTAAAACTTCCACTAACCTAATTAAACTATTAAAGGTTAAACAAAGCACCTCGGTCTTTCTAGACATCCCATGAGAACAGGTTTCTCTCAGGAGATTCCCAGCTCTTTCAGAAGTGTGACATATACATTTCTCATCTCTCAACTTGCTACTACACAGCACTTAAGATAACAAGGGAAAAACAGAACTACAACGTGTATTGGGGGAAAGATGGCTTAAATTTTCACTGAAAATATCAATTGGTTTCCATATAATTATCTTCTGGTAACAATCCATGATCATTAAGATGTCATTTAAATGTTACAACACACCAGTGGTGTTATGTAAGATTGCTGGTTATTTTTCTTCTTGGAAGAGCAGGTTTGTCTCATTCTTCCATGAACCCACAGGATTGTTTTTTTAGAACCAAAATCTTAGCAAGCATTGGTAAAGTTTTCTAAATTCCAGCTGTGTTGTTTTTTTGCTAATCACGACTATTATCATACTGTATAACACTATTATTATTTGTAGTTTCCTAGTAGTAATTGAACATGGCATATTTTTTTTGTTAGTTTTTTTCCATGTATTTTTATCCAGGGGAAAAGGTCAAGTTTCTTTTTTTTTTGAGTGCCTATGAAGAGGTATATTCTGGCTGAAATTTTCATACATGTTATCATGAGTTTTTTTCATACAGGTTAACATGAGTTTAACTGATTTCAAAGGTAGACTCGCTGCAGTCATTTATGATTATGACTTAAGAGCTATTAAAATCATTTTATTACTGTTTAGCATTATGATTATGGTGGTTAGCAAAGTGTGAACAAACAATTGACCATTAAATTATTTCTTAATGTGTGCTCAGGTTGTTTCAAAATATGGAACTGGGGCTAGATTTCAGTGAGTGTCTTGCTCAGCTTCTCTGAAAGAATGGATTATCAGGTCTAACTAGTAGAACCGACAAATTAATGCAGTTCTACTAGCAGACAAAACAACTCTTGAATTTGTATTTTCTTTGTATAAAACAACATTTTATATTTGATATTACCTTTCAGATACCTGATCTTTCCAACTGATGTTTGGTTTATATGTGTTAAATAATTTTCTAGGCATTCAGTTTCTCCCTTTTTAAAAAAATAAAATATATCAAACCCAATCACAATCTCTTATTTTTTTTTTATTTTCCTACTTTTGAATTAGTCTAACTGAGTTTATGTTCCAGCTTGAACAGAAAATATATAAATATGCTTTAAAATAGTACTATAAAAAATCCTCTCTGAAACTAGCTAATTCAATCTCTGGTCTTTTATTCTGATGGACTTTGCACTATATTTTTCTAGTCATAAATTTTCAACTAGTCTCGTTACACAATACTTTGTCTACCATGAGCTTGCAAACTGTCTCTGACTCTGACTACCTCATTCACAATTCCTGTTTCTTTCGATTTCCAGATTCTTCAGTTAAATGAACAATAAAAGCTAATGTCTGCCACTTATCTTTTACACCTGTGTATTATGTTACCTAAAGCTGTAAATTAAATCACCACTATAAATTTCTATTTTCTTGTTATTTTTTTCTCTTTTTATCAGTTTTCCATCTCAGCTCCAAAATTCCCATTTTTCTCCAAATTCACTTTTGTAGGTATTGAACACTAGTGTGGAACATCATAAATTATGTCTAAGGATGATATAAGTAACAGTCATGTCCATATCTTTCTTCTTCTCAACTATAGCTGCAATATCATTAGCAATTTCCAGTAATTGGGGGGGGGTGATGGGCATTGGACACTGATGGAAACGGTTGTCATTTCTTGGAATTGTGTTACATATTTCCGTCTCAATGCAGTAGTCAGTTATCCAACCCTTTATGACCAATATAAATTAGGCTATTATACAAGTATTTTCTGGTAACTGTTTCTACGTACACAAAATACATCCCATTAACGATGCCATTTATGACATTAAAGGACTTAGGTTCTTAATTGCTTGGTGAATCAATAGTGCTTGGGACATTTGGATCACTCGCAGAATCTAGAAATATGAGCTTATTTTTTCAAGCTCAAAGACTCATGTTTCTCTTTATTAAAAACTAGCTGCTTCTAGTGAAGGACTGGTTATATAGAACTTCTTTTCCCTCTAAACCTTAAAGTCTTTGACATGTTTATCCAAAATAAAAGGTTAAATTACAAATATTACCCTAGTTTCTCCAATGACTTGAAATGAAATAAACATATACCTCTCCTTATATCAGTTCTCATGCTGCTAGTTCCCTTTCATTCCAGATCTTCCTTCACAAAATAGAAACATTAGTGTCTTTCATGGAGAAAGTAGTCCAAGAACAGAAAGAATGGGAAGGCAAGGAAACTGAATCACATCTCCTGGTAAAAGTGACTTGCTACATATTGCTATGTTTACATGAAATATTTCTTATTATTTTTCAAGGGGAAAATATTCTTAACAAGCTATTTTTGAAGGTGTCATTTCAGTGCCATTAGTGAACCTTTGAGGCTGACTGCGACACGTTTTTACGTTATGCATTGAGTTACTGTTATGCAGATCTGAGTATTTAGTGCCTGAGGCACTAAACAAAGCTGACATCTATCAGACTTCCTGGTTCTGAGGAAGTCCAGAGTTTCATACCTGAAAGAATCATATAAGTTTTACTCTTGCCTTGTTCAACTCCTACAACTGGAAAATCCCTTACCTGCTAAACAAAGAAATGTGTATGACACAAAGCAAAAGTATGCTTCCAGTCTACAAGTATGTACAAAATTGTAGAGAGCATGTAATTTTTCAGCTAAAATTATGTTCATTCAGTTTTATCCTTTCCATGACCATCCCTTCCACTCTTTTTTTGTTATTATCTCCAGTTATTGGCAAAGTTTGCTATCCCAAAATTGTATGGGTCAAGGCATCAAGGGAGGGCAATCTACTAAAAGGAGGATTTATGCTTGCATAGTGCAAAAAGTAGCTGGTAGACACACAATTTCTAGAGGTCCTTCAATGGTCCACAGAACACTGCACTGTAATTGATAATGGCAGCATCAGTCACCATATCTTATCTCACCTTCTTAACTTTTCCCTCTACAGCTTAACAATTGGCAACTAAAGTACTTGACTATCAATTCAGATTAATAGTAATAATAATACTCATGAAAGAGCAACAGTGCAATAATGATGGCAAGAGGAGGTATACAGAGAAACCCTGTCCTGACAAGATATAAAGGAACTGTAGATTGAGGGCAAGAAGAAGCACAGACTCCAGAGAGCCAGACAAAATTCTGGGATTAAACTGTGGGGAACCATATGCAAATAGGAGCATACCTAGCTCAGCCTTAAGGGAAAGCAGGCAGGACAACTTATTAGGGAAAAACTCGAGGCACAGGATGTCCCTGCAATGAGGGAGGTTATGGGCAACTGCAAAGAGAAGAGACAAGGAGGGGAACACAAAAAAAAACATGTGTGGGAAGGCTGTGCTGCAAAGCACTGCAGCATCTTAACCCTGGAACTGCTATGCAAAAACCTGGAAGTACCTAAAAATAAATCTGTTAAAATAAATGTTAATCGAAGGAAACCATAAACATAACACGAGTACTCTCTTGATTAGCATCACAGATTAGCTGCCTACACCCACTGGAAGTGTGTTACTTCCCAGGGGAAACTTTTCTGTCTGGGGAAGTTCCTCTGACTGAAACAGTTCATTCCTACACAGGAGATGCAGGCGTTAGTGCCGGTCCAGCAATTTAGGTATATATAAATATATTTCATTCTCTCTGATGTGAAGACCACTTCCAGCCAAATTGAGCAGTGGCTAGAAATTTTTATGGTATGAAGGGCAAAGGTTTTAGCAGAAAATGAGAATTGTTGGCAATTTATTTTTCCATGACAGGAAGTACCTCCTCCCAGCAGTGGTTATAGTTTGCATCACACTTATAATATTGAAGTGCAAAGTAAGAACTTATGCAAGATGTCAAATAAACATTTCTCCCCTTTAGAAATTGCATACTGTTTTACTTAGCACTATAACATCATATATTTTTCCCCTCTATTTACTACTTTTAAAGCAAGATTTCTAGCTCTTTATTTCTTTCTTTCTTTTTGCACTTCCCTGGTGTATATACCACCTAAAAGCAGCAGGTAAAATATGTTCCTTTGAAAGACAAACAAACAAACAAAAAATGCAACCAAAACCATGAAAAGTACAGAATACCTTCCTTTTCATTGTGGCTCTCTTTTCTCCTTCTTACAGATAATCTGTAAAACCAGTGCCAGATTCCTTGTTGTTGAGCTATAAAATTGTTTGTGACAGAGCAATGCAAAATATTTCTCAAAACAGGTGAGTGGTATTGCCTACACCAGTTTCTCTGCCTGGAAGCATTTTCTTCCACCTGATTAATCCAAATCAAGTTGCTTAAACATTCTGGCTTGTCTGGAAGACACAAAGAATTCTGATGTTGCTTTCTTTTCCTTTCATGAAACGTTTTCAATGCCTTTCTGCTGTTTGTACAGAAATATCTAGCCTCATCAATTAAGTTTCTAACCCTAGCATGATTGTAAATCTAGTAATATTCAGTCTAAAATTTCCCATGAGGTTCAGACACCTCTTTCATTAGAGTCTCAACTACAGGGAAAAACGGACAACAGGGTCTATACTAGCTCCGATTTCTGAAGATTGTTGCATGTTTTGTAGTAAATTAATATTCATCGTTCACAGCAAATCTTGACACTCTAATAGTAATTAGAAATGATTTGCACAGAAGCATAGTCTCTCTATTCCAATGCTGTGAAGTTGACCTCATTTGCCTCATAGTCATCTATACATATTTATAGCCTTAACAAGAATGTTATATTTTTCAGATACTATTAACTAGGTTTAGGAAGGATTTATTATATATAGAAGTTGATGATCAAGCAAGATAATATACAGTAATTGAAAAAAAGAAAAAAATTACTTAAACGTTAGAAAGGTAGATACTTGAGGTACCACTTCAATAGTATTTACACAGTTTATTCTAAAGCACAGGAACACCCAGTGTAATGGTGATTACAGCCTTAATGGGTTATTTTGATTGCTTATTTGAGAAAGCTCCCTGTTTTACATTAAATTCTCCAGACCTATTTAAATATTGATTGAAATCTCTCAAATGGATGCGTAGTAATCCCATTCTTTATTGTCTTCATTGGTTTCTAATGACACGTTGTTTACAAAATCAAAAAGACCAGGTTTAGCTCTATTTATTCCTTAGATCTCTCTGCTAAATATGCACTCTTAGCTTGACTCATTTTTGTTACTGTCTCATGTTGCAAGTCAGTGTTTTAAGGATTGGGCTTTAAAAGGAAAAAATATTCCATTGAAATTTCATTGCCTCAGAACATATGTTCAGGCTTTTCTAACAGCCTTCAAACCAAAGAAGAAAATGTCCTTAAAAGAGGCACATCTCTTCAAAGTGATCATCCTGAAGCTAAAACTTGCCTGTGTTTTAAAGCAGGATGTTTATTTTACATGTTTGTAGTCTCTTTGTTAACCATTGTGACCTCTGAAATGGTAATATACGAATCATTTACTATTGTATTTTTAGCTGTTACTACACCCACAAGACTTTTTATTATCAGCAGGAGTGGAGGTATTAAAGAGATTTGTGGGCCTCAGAAGGCTCAAAGCACAGTAGGGATGAAATTACAAAATTATATTTTTATAAAATGTATTTCTAAAACTGTGTACAAAGGCCCAGTGTTAATGAAAGTAATTGATAACAAATTCTGATTTCTTTTTACATCACCAACAAAGCATTTTTTTCTGAGTAATAATGAGCCTCTTTTTAGTAACAATAGGAAAAAAAATGAGTCTCATGAATCATTTATGTGGCCTCATTCATTGCTATTATTACTTCTGCCATCAAATATTTTGGGAATTCAGCCCCTTTTTCTCTCTGTCTTTACATCTCACGTAATGGCCTTTCTTGTGCTTTTCAGAAGGAAAATTGAACTTTCTTCTTTTTTAATGTACAGAAAAGTAGCAGATCTTCCATTCTGATTCTGAATAAATGTTCCTGTTACTGAGGCTTTTAGCTGGAGGAAGCTATAAAAGATGAATAATTGCTAAAGGAGAAACAAGATAGGGGAAGTAAAAACCCAATGTGCAGAAGGAATCCATTTTCTAAAGGTCAACACCTTCAGTACAGGATTTGCCTAAATTGGCCAATTTCGTTATTATGGAATTCTAACTGTCAGTAATTCCACTATACTGAAAAGACTAAGAAAGTGAACTGAAAGTGTCATGCCTGTATACTCAGTTCAATTACAAATAGCATTACATAATGCTTAGAGTGGGACAGTGAGTGTCAAAAGACTTAGGTTCTTTTGGACTTTGTCTAAACTCATTGAGACAAGTAATTTAATCTTTACTACTTAAGAGTAATCATTTGTGCATTTGTCACCTCTCGATAGATTGACGTGTTCTGCATGAGACTGCGTGTAGAGACTATTCAGAAACAACAGATACCTCACGTGCTCTTTCACTTACTTTAGGATATAAGCATTTTTTCAGTGAAATGTCCTCTTCTGGTCTAATTCTGTCAATGATGCCCCTCATCTTCACTATTTTCCAATTTCATGTGGAACTGTTGTTATCACATGAAAGTTTCGGTTTTGGTTTATATCTTCCTAACACCATTTCTAACACTAATTTTATATATTTAGCCCTTCAAAAATTATTTATATGCTCATGATATAGAATAAACTGAAGTTTGTTTGGTTTGTTTGGTTTTTTTAAACAACAATATGTATTAAGTTATAAAGTGGCTAGAAAAGTATCTCTTTTTAATGAAATGTGTTCACCTCAGTCCACTATACCTGAAACGTAATGCATATTATGAAAGATAATCTCTGTACTCAGGATTTTTCTAAAATTATGACATGGGAACCTGGTTTAATTTTAGTATAGCTTTAGTGAGATTGCATCATGACAATTTCATTCTTTTTTTTTATTAATTTGAGAAAAACTTATGGTTGGTGAAAAATACTTCATGTAACCTCCTTATGCCTCAACTTGTCTTTTATGAATTTTTTATGATAATTTTTTACATTTTTCTTACAGTTTTTAGACTTGTGGGTGAAGCCATTGTACTACCATTAAGTAAGATTCTGACAGCTAACTTCTTTATATAAACATTTTAGCTGCAGAAAGTAAATTCTGTCTCTTCTCATGAAAAAATGTGGCATCTTTCAGAAGAAATGAACTTCAGCGTGGGTTTCCTGTCATTCTCATCAACATGTTTAAATTAAATAGTTATTTTAAACATTGAAAATCAATGCTTTTTTTTTTCCTAATATAAGAAGACTGATAGCAATCAGAACCTTCGTGTTTTCATGTGTGAAATACAACAATAAAGTCAGAACATTGTCTGCTCTAAGCAGAGCCAGACAGTAAGCTGTCTCTAACATATAGCCTCACTCTAAGTAGCTAATGGTGCAAACAGCCATTAAACATCTAAATGCAACAAAATAAGAACTTCTGTTTAATCGAGTTGTTCAACTGTGTTGATCAAACACTACTGGGAACAGCTGCATGACTGTAACTCCACACTGCCTTTGTGAATAGTCCTCACCCTTTCCATTTTGTTGATTTACCACTTAAGCCACAAGCACTATTGGTCATAAAGCCATGATCTAGTTTAAAACTAATCCTGCTATGAAATATTTTCAGGTGGATCAATACCATGATCTGGTTCTGAGATAACTGTAGAAATGTTGGGTGCTGGCACAAAAGCATATGTGGGAGCATATTGCTTGGAGACATGGAGGAAAGACAACAGAATTTTCCCTCTGTGCCATGACATCTGCATTGACTCCTTTAAATAAATTCTGAGACAACATGTTTTTGGCAGGCAATGAGGGAGCCAGACTGCTGGAGGCTGTTTCTTACCTGTGGGGCAATTGTGCAGAGAGAGGTCTGCACATGGGGGAGGAGAGGGAACTGAGTGCAGGACCTCAGAGCTAAAAGAAATTTTCTGTTCAGATCCTGAGATAATATTTGCTGTTGCTGCTTTTTTATTTTTCTTTCTCCTCTGCCTGTGTCAGAGCTTATTTCTTCCATTAGAAATATCTTGAGCACAAGATTAGTAGTAACTGAAAACACTAGGTGGAAGTTGCTTTCAGATATAGCAGTGAACTCTTTACCTCATAGAGTTTCACTGATAATTTTTCTTAGAAACTGTTATAAAATATGCACTATTAATCTGTGATCTGTTACTGAAGTGCTTAGTTAGTGGACTTATCTGAAGGAATTAACTTCTTCAGTAAATTACATTTATTTTTTCTACATTGTGTATGCTAGATAAGTCTATAAGTCATGTATTTCATAACAGAATGATGACCTAAACTAAGCAAAAAATAGTCAATGCACATTAATGAATGAAAATTACATCGGCAAAAATGCAAAAGTGAGGTAATTACTATTTCTTACCTTCCTGACTGATCTTCTTAAGAGGATCTCCTCTATTCTTTTAAAATATAATTTCAGTAGCTATATCCAGCTCAGTAAAACTTAAAAGATAGCTCATGCCCCTATTAACTTTATGTTTAACACAATGCATACTGAAAAGTCCAGTCAGTCACATGTATATTACACATAGTCTCCTCCTTTTCTAGTCCCCTCCTTTAGTAGTGCCCTTTTTTTTCCTTCCTTTTATTTGTTTCTATCTCAATCAGCTATTGCAGACTAGAAACAATCACAGAATCACAGAATGGCAGGGGTTGGAAGGTACCTCAAAAGATCATCTAGTCCAGCCCCGCTGCCAGAGCAGGATCACCTACAGGAATGCGTCCCGGTGGGTTTTGAATGTCTCCAGAGAAGGAGCCTCCACAACCTCCCTGGGCAGTCTGTTCCAGTGCTCTGTCACCCTCACAGTGAAAAAGTTCTTTCTAATGTTTTTGTGGAACCTCCTATGCTCCAGCTTGTACCCATTGCCCCTTGTCCTGTCATTGGACTCCGCGGAAAAAAGTCTGGCTCCGTCCTCCTGACACTCACCTGTGACATATTTATAAGCATTAATGAGGTCACCCCTCAGCCTCCCCTTCTCCAAGCTAGAGAGACCCAGCTCCTTCAGCCGTTTAAGACAATGTATTAGGTTACTGGATTTCCATGCTCTGGAATGTTGCCTTGCATGATTTCTGTTTCTGAGCAAGAAACAGAGAGAGAGAGATGACCTTTGAAGCTGCCATTTAGGGAAAAAAAAAAAAAAAACACAAAAACAAAAGCAAAAACTTGTAAACCTTGTTAAGAGAGAAGCCAGAAGCCTGGGGTGGCAAAATAGAAGACAATAAAAGCCTTTTGTACTTCAGGAGGAAGTGTTTTGCCAAATAATGGCACCATATCCTCTACTGGCTTTATGGGGACTCTGGGTGCAAGGAGCAGTAGTGGCAGAAGGTCCTGTTGAGCTTGTTTGTGATGCTGGATAACTCATTGGAGAGCAGAAGAATGATTTTAAGGCAACAGATTCTAGCATCCTAATCTTTCCAGCAGTCTCCCAAAGACTACTGTTGCCTTCAGCACCATGTGGAAACACAGTTTGCTCTGCGGCTCTGACTCCCTTTTCCAAAATAGATGCTCCCAGCAACTCAGCAGCTAAATGTTAAGAATTAGGAGAATGAACTCTAAATTTCCTGGAGGAGATATGCCACAGGAGAGGTGAAATGGCTGCAGCTGTCAGAGATAGAATGAGCCTGGACAGACACCACACCCCTGACAGACTGCAGCATCCCACACATCACTCAGCTCAACATTCCAGGATGCGGAAATTTCCCCAAGATTGGGTGAAAAAACAGGGCTCAGGGAAAAGAAAAGATTTCTACAGACAGATATTCTCAAACTGACAACACTTAAAACAGCAGTCCTAGACACCTGAGCAAAGATGATCCCATTTTATTAAGGTCAGATGGAAAAGCAAAAGCCCCTATTAGAAGTGATAAGAGACACCTAAAGTGAATAGTACTGGAAAGATAACAATAGAAGTAAACAGCCAATACCCAAGCCATCTAGATTTTCCCATTACAGATTGTGGTTGGACCTGCTTGTTGTTACCTGTAGATTCAGTATATTTCTTCCTGGAAGATTTTCTGCAATAAAAAAAAAAAGAAAAAACTAACACAATACCAAAAAATCATGACAAAAACAACCACCACCCCCAAAAAACCCTGCAAAATCCAAACCAACAAACAAACAAAAAAAACAAGCCAGCAAAACAAACAAACCCCCAAAATAAACCTAAAACCAGAAGCCCACACAAACCCCAGTGCTTTTACAGCTTTTTTACAGTGCACAGCCAGATGATCCTGTGGTGTCCACTATTCGCTGTCTTTTTGGAGCTGTTACCTCAGTTGTAAAGTGCTAAAAGTGAGACTCTACAACAGCTCCTCCTTTCATGTGTGAAAAATCCCAAGAATTAATTCTGGTTGCGATGGCCAGCCTACCTAGGGATACTTGGAGCTTTTGTTATTCAAAGCATATGTTCTATGCTGTGCCTGAGTCACCAAATATAAATTTGCATCTCATTGATATCAGAATTTGTTTCCTGTGGCTTTGAGATAGCCAGTACTCTTTCTCCTGGGACAGAGGACTCCAGGACAGAAGGGATATCTCCAGAGGATTTTGAGTAGAATAACACATTTATCTTTGATGTAGGAAGAATTGAACCAGATAAGTTAAAAAACGTACTAAAAGTATCAACATCTAACGATTCAAACCAGCAATGTTTTACCCATAAATGACAACGTGCAAAGTAATTAAAAAGAAATTCAACAAAAAAATCAACTCACACACCAAAAAATGAATCTCAAAAATGCCCGCTAATTGCTGAGCCACCTAAAAACTTACTCATACGATTGTGTTCTCTTGTCATAACAATGGTTTGCACCTCCATCCAGCACCTCACACAAACATTTGAATGTGCCCCCCAAATAAATTTAGTTGCAAAAAAATACCATTGATTCACAGTTGTGGAAGATACATAAAGAGGTATTACACGTAAGAAACATCTCTTCACGTTGCAATAATAGAATTCTCTTTAAGGAGTACTCTTGTAGCCTTTAAACAGAGCTCAGTAATGTCAGGATAAGACTAAAAGTTCATTGAGGAGTTTGACTGGTAAAATCCAATATCTGGAGGTGGTATTCTGCCATGAGTTTCCAATAAGTATAGGAACTGCAATGATGTCTCTAATGTTTGCAAGTCAGTGCTGCAGTTTTATTATTGACGTTACCGAAAAGCACATGAGGTTATTTCAGACTTGATTCTCTTCTGAATCTGGGACACAAGTAGCATCCACAAAATCACCCCCAGATTTAAAGGCACAAGGAGTAGTAAGCCTACAAGAAGCATCTTCCTTGAGCTCTGCCACTTTGCACGTCATGAGAATGCAGCACAGGACACTCTACAATTTGTCTGGGGAATCAACCCTGACTGAAATAGATACTTATGTTACAGCCAAGGAAGGAAGGCTAAGAGTAAAAGGTGCACTTGCAAGTATGACTAAGCAGGCAGATTTATACTGAAAAAAGACCTCGGGAAAAGAAAAAGAGGATGTTGGGGCTTAGAAAGAATTAAAGAACAGCTGAGTGCTCCAAAAATCTCTAGGAGAAGTGGCAGTATTCGTGTGCCTGAAACTCAGCTTCCTGTTATAGGACCCTGTTGCTATAGAAACTTACAACTGGGAGCTAAATAAAGTAATTTCTATGCTAGTCTTGGTGCCTGTAACTTCAGCACCTGATGCTAACCAAATTGTGCTCAATAAACAAATTTAAACTCTAAAAGCCTCCAATGAGTTCACAGTGATTTCTAGACAACTGATTAATCCCAATTGATCTTGGACTAAAACACAAGAGCACGAGAAATCACAGAAACACAAAAAGACTAACCTAGACAAATATGCTTTTCCCTTTTTTTTCTTTCTTGCCTGATTTTTTCCTTCTCCTATATACCTCTTTATACTTAGCTTTTTTTTTTTTCAAATGATCTTTTTCATGGCTAACCTCATAGTTGAGCCTGATATCTCTGATACTTTTTAGACAAACTAAATCTGCATTAACCTGCAGTTGCTCTTGCATATCTTTCATATATCATTAAGCATTTACTCCAGGTAAAAAATGCAAGAAGTGATGTAACAACTTAGTGAAAATCCTTCTTCCCAGATCTCCAGTGAACAGTCTCAGGGATGAGGCACAAGGGACAAGTTTGCAGAAGATTGCAGAGGCAGATCATACCATGGGAACTGTGAGAAATGTTCATCCCCCAGGGGACATGGGCACGCTAAGTCTGGTGAACTTGGATTCCAGGGCATCTGAGGTTAGAAATGTCTTCTCTTCAGAAAGGAGGAATTGTTATTACTCTAGCATCCTCCTGTACTGACTAGGAAACAGGAGATCATCTCAAGTGTTTCAGAATGCAGACTGTTTTTCTGCTTGACATTAAATACAAGTCCAATTTATTAGAATAAATGACACTAGTGCCATGAGTAGTCATGTAGGACAGATTTAAAACTCTTTAAAATTGCTTCGTCACTGTTATAGAAGGTGCCTGAGTATTTCTGCAACAACTGGCAAGACAGCAAGAGCTGAAGCTATGAAGGGTGTCAAAAAGCCATAGCAGTGACTGTCCTCCCTTGGTCAAAATCCCTCCCTTCACATTGAAAGTGCCCTAAGCAGGGCATGTGAAGAAATGGGTTAAACACCTGGGGCACATGGCACTTCTAGAGGAAGAAAGAAGAAGGGGAATGCAACGGTGGTGGTAGGGGGAGGTTTTCATCATTCCCATCAAAGGTGAGCAGAAACAGATGTTGCCTTATCCCTAAAAGTGGAGCTAAGAGAAAGGACTGGGCAAAAAAGTACATAGACGCCTGAGGATCACCCCACTATAACCCAGCAGGCAGGGTGAAAACAAAGTGGTGGTCAGAACACCTCAGCAGCTGCTGTAGGAGAAGGCGTAGACAGTGCAGCTGTTGGAAGGGACCCGGGCTGCCACA